>NC_081837.1:20864894-21120074 GCF_030867095.1 Alligator mississippiensis | reverse complement strand
TCCAGCCTTTTCCAAGGAGGCTGCTGGATCCAGCTCCACTGGTAACCACTGCTGATGGAGTAACTTGTGACAGTGCAGGTCAGGGTAAGGGTCTCATCAAGCTTCACCACCCCTTGGCCATATTTAACCAGCTGCAAAGCAAAGAGGACACCTAAAGGAAAGATAAACCAGGGGGAAAATAAGGTCCAGGGAGGAAGCTCCAGAGCCCTGGATTCCTTTGAATCTTCCCCAAAACCTATGTGGGAAAGAAAAACAAGAGTAGGAATAAGGAGTTAATTGCTGTTGCTATATAATGAGGCAGACTCTCAACAGACAGGAGGGGGGCAGGGTAGGGACTGAGGCTCTGGGACCCAGGGGCTGTATTTACCCAGGATCTTCCTTATAGGGGTTTGCATGTTGCTCCCAAGGGGGTATAAGCAGCTCCAGTTTGGGAGTGCTGAGCATGGGGCCCTGCTCTCTCTGCACAGGGCATTGAGTCTCTGGCACAGAGGGAGACACTGTGGTCAGGACAGACAGAGGGAAGGACTGGTCCTGGGCTTCATGGCTTGGGCCAGGCTGTGGGCTGGGGCTGTGGGCTCTGCCTTGCCTGCTAGCGCCCCCCGGAATAACAAGGAATAATGGCCACAAGTTGTTGGAGAGTAGGTTTAGATTAGACATCCATAGGAACTACTTCACAGTCAGGGCGGCTAGGATCTGGAACCAACTTCCAAGGGAAGTGGTGCTGGCTCCTACCCTGGGGGTCTTTAAGAAGCGGCTCAATGTCAACCTGGCTGGGGTCACTTGAGCCCAGTTTCCCTCCTGCCCAGGCAAGGGGTCGGACTTGCAGATCTACAAGGTCCCTTCCGACCCGACTTCTATGATTCTATGACACTGCTCAACAACTCGGGGCAGCTAGTTACCAGTGCTCAAAAGAAAACTGAGCTCCTGAATGACTACTTTTCTTTCGTCTTTCACAAGGCAAAAGGGAAAAACATGCCAGATAGAGTACAGAAGCAGCAAGGTAGGAATGACCTCCTTCCTACTGTTGCTGTACAACTGGTGTGAAGAAAAAAAAGAGAGAGAGAGAGAGACATATATAAGTTACCAGGCCTGGATGAACTTCATCCAAGGGTGCTGAAGAAGCTGGTTGAAGTCATTGTGGCCCCCTGGTGATTTTTTTCCAAAACTTGTGACGCTCCAGAGAAGTCCCTAAGGACTTGAAAGGCCAATTTTATGCCCATTTTCAAGGGAGGGTAGGAGGGAGGACCCAGGTGCCTATAGGTCAATTAACTTAAATTCTATCCCAGGGAAAATCCTGGAAAAATTAATCAAAGCATCTATATGCGATAGAATCCTACCTTTTGCAAGCCTGAATGACAGCCAGCATGGCTTCATCATGGGCAAGTCTCATCTTACCTGATCATAAAAGGAGATGGGGCTGGTTACTTGCCACCTAGATAAGAGAGAGGAGGTTGACAGTGTATACCTTGACTTCCAAAAAAACATTTGTTCTGGTATTCCCCTGATGTTCTTATGAGAAAATTGAAAGATTGTGGGCTTAACTGTGAGACAGTTAGGGGGGTAGGAAACTGGCTATGGGGTAGGACCCAGAGAGCTCTACTGAACGGATCTCTGTCATCTTGGCAAGAAGTGGCCAGTGGTGTCCCTCAGGGGTCGATGCTTGGTTCAGTGCTTTTTAACATCTTCATCAATGATTTGGATATGGAGGTGAAGAGCTCACTGGCCAACTTCACAGACAACACCAAGTTAGGGGGAAGTGCAGTCATGCTTAAAGATTGGCTGCTGATACAGACAGACCTAGACAGGCTGGCAAGTTGGGTGGATTGGAACCAGATGAGGTTTAACATCAACATGGAGAAACGTAAAGTACTCCATCTGGGGACCAACAGTTCCCTGTACAGCTACAGGCTTAACAACACCTTCCTGGTAATCTGACCAGCACTATGAATGGAAGAGACCTGGGAGTAATAATCGACCACAGTATGAACATGAGCTGGCAGTGTGACACTGTAGCCAGCAGAGAAAATAATACTCTGGCGTGCATCAATCGATGCATCTCCGACAAAACCAAGGAAGTGATTCTTCTGCTGTACTCGGCATTGGTGAGACCACGGATGGAGTACAGCATCCAGTTCTGGGTGCCGCACTTCAACAAGGGATGTGGGGTGCCAGCAGTGGAAAAGCTCACGAGAGTCCAGAGGAGGCCCACCTGTGTGATCAGAGACTTACACATCAAGTCATATGAAGTAAAGCTGAAGAACCTAGGATTTTTCAGCCTGAAGAAGAGAAGGCTGAGAGGGGACTTGGTAGCAACTTACCACTAGATCGGGGCGTACATCAAGGGATCGGTGAACAACTGTCCACCAGGGCATCCTTGGGGAAAACCATGAGTAATGGTCACAAACTCCTGGAAGACCATTTGAGGCTCAACATTAGGAAAAACTTCTTCACAGCTAGGGTATCCAGACAGTGGAATAGGCTCCCTCCAGAGGTGGTGCAATTGCCTACCCTAGAAATATCCAAGAGGAGACTGGACAGTCACCTTACTGGGATTACTTGACCCCAGTTGTCTTTCCTGATTGGTGCAGGGGGGCCTAGACTCAATGATCTTCCAAGATCTCTTCCAGGCTACAATCTATGAATCTATGAATTATGTCCCAGAGCTGCAATTGCCTGCCATCAGCCACAGCTGCTCCAATAGGCTCAGCCTGGGGGCTGCAGCTGGAGGTTGTTGACTACTCTGGGCAGCCTCCTGCTCTGCAGCTGGCAGAAGCTGTGGAAAAGGAAGTCTGCAAAGGTGCCAAGCTGGAAGGTGAGAAGTTTTCACTCTCCCCTGGTTGGGGCCTCAGAGCTGGAGCCCAGTAGTGAAACTTCGCCTGGACCCAGACACCCCTGGGCCTGAGGATGGGGGCTCTCTCTGTGTGCCCCTCCATGGCCTGTGGGGGTTTGTTCTGGCTGGAGCGGTCATCTGCCTTTGCGTGTGTGGGCTAATGACTGGTGCTGTCTCCATCAATGCAATTCCAGCGGATGTGTGTAGAGACCATCTGCAATGTTGCCATGATGTCTAGAGAGTCGGTTACTATAGGAGCATTGTAGAAGGACTGTGCTACAAGGTGGTAGCTGGCGAGCCTGTGCTGGAAGTCGGCAGGTAAGTGCAGGGGTTCAGTTCAGATGATGCCAACATCCTCTTCATGATGCAAGTGCTGGTCAGGCTCAGGTGAACTTGACTGCTGGATATTTCTCTGCTGATGCTGAGGTGGCTTTGGAGAGCACAACTGAGTTACTGCACGCTATATATCTAGTCGGATCTCAGTTAGCTTACTCACAGTTATCATCCAGAGGCTGTTGGAGAATCCCTCTGGAGGCAGGCAGTTCCTTGATCTCGAGTTTTGAGAGAGAGGGCAAGTTTCAGATGGTCCAGCTCTTTGTTCCTGGGTATCCCTCATGGCTTCTGCCCCCTCTTCCTGGGCAGTCCTTAACTTATATAGCCCTTGTGACCTCATTCACCTGGTCCGATGAAGGTCAGCACCTGTTGGCTGTGAGCTAACCAATTTGAAATGCATCACTAGTTGCTGGGCAGACTCTAGCCCACCAGGAAGGAAGCCTCTCACCCAGGTATGTGATGCCAGTCACGTAGGCAGAGACAGCAGGTTTCCCCCCTCCCTCAGGAATGTATCCAGCTCAGGTTACCTAAAGAGATAGGGTAAGGATGTGTCTCTCTGCTGGGCCCATCCTTATCACAATTGTCACATAGCAGAGACTTTGGGGAGAGACCAAGGTGGCTTTCTGCCACACCCTTCACTACCATTTTAAATGCATTTCAGCTAGGGCATCAGACTAGTGCAGTGACTCACTTGATCTGAGCCAACAAGAGGCTGAGAAGTGAGAGTCCAGACCCACTGCAGGTCAGTCTGAGGGTCTCTCCAGGTTTCTGGGCTTCCACGTCAGACTCCACCAGGCTGACCTGGGAGTAGATGCATCCCAGCAGAGGGAAAGAAGAGGGAGGTCATAGGGATGCTCAGAGGCACAGGTATGGGAGACTCTTGTGATTCATACACCCACCCACTGGCAAGAGGAAGGGGATGAAAGTGACAGAGGCCATGGCCCTTCTGTTGGTATCACTTCTGGACAGAAGGAAAGCTCTCTTGGTCCTGGGGAACCTGTCTGCAGTTGCTCTATAAACAGGGCCTCTGTGGTGCTTATTTGCATGGGCTGAGGGGTGGAAACCACTTAACTAGGAAAGCAGGAGGTGCAGGGTGGAGCTGGCTGATTTGAACAGGACCCAGAGCCATAGAAAAGGGAAGGAAGGCCCTCAGGAGGCCCCATGTCCTCCAAGCTCCAAGTCACAGTATGATCCTCCATGTCTGAACCATCTCCGGTGAGTTTGTCTCACCTGCTGTTAAAAACTTCAGACGATGGAGCCTCTGGGCAAAGGGGATGATCTAGTTGGTGACCTAAGAATTGAAGGAAAGCTGGGAGACAGTGGCCACAAGCTCAGCACTTTTACTATGCATCTTAAAGCTGGCAAGTCAGTCAACAATGCAGAAGTCCTCAACTGCAGGAAAGCTGACGTTGATAAGCTCAGGAGGCTTGTTGTTTAGGCCATGACTTGTCAGGGAGAGGAGTCCAAGAGGGAGCGAACCTTTAGGGAGCGAACAAGAAAAGCCAAGGCTGCAAATGAACTCCATCTGACTACACATATCAAGGACAATAAAAAATCCGTTTTCAGATTTGTGGGATTCGGAAGAAAAGCAAGGGTAACATTGGGCCCCTGCTAAACCAAGTGGGACAACTGATAACTGACACCAAGGAAAAAGCCAACCTGCTTAATGGGTACTTTGCCGTGGTTTTCCATCAGACCAAAGGGGCTGCCCTGCCTACCATGATGCAGGAGGGCCTGGGTGACATTTAATTTATACCCAGCATCACTGTACACCTTTTAAAGGAACACCTTGAGAGGCTGGACACCTTCAAGTCAGCTGGTCCTGACAGATTGCACCCCCAAGGACTTAAGGAGCTGGCAGGCATCATAGCCCAGCCACTGGCAAAGATATCTGAAGATTCGTGATGCTCGGGTGAAGTACCTGAAGATTGGAAGAAGGCTGAGGTACTGCCCATCTTTAAGAAAGAGAGGAAAGTAGATCTGGGGAACTACAGGCCAGTCATCTTGACCTCAATCACTGGAAAAATTCTGGAAACCGATATCAAAGAGACCATTGTTGACAAGCTGCCTGATGGCAACATGCTGAGGGACAGCCAGCACAGGTTTGTTGTGTGTAGGTCTTGCCTGAGCAATCTCATCTCCTTCTATGAACAGGTGACACATCACCTGGAGAAGGGAGAAGTGATTGACCTCATATATCTGGACTTTAAAAAAGCCTTTGATCTGGTGTCCCATGATCTTCTTATGGAAAAAAATTGCCAAATGTGTCGTCAGCTACATCACAGTTCAATGGCTGGGGAATTGGCTCTAAGGCCAGACCCAGAGTGGTAGTCAATGGAAGTGGATCATTATGGTGCTCCTTGACCACCAAGTGGTGTCCCCCAAGGCTCCATCCTTGGATTGGTTCTCTTTAACATCTTTATCAATGATGTGGACACTGGTGTCAGAAGTGCAGTGGCCAGGTTTGCTAATGACACTAAAAATTGGGGTACAGGGCCCACATCTGAGGATAGGCTGGTGATCCAGGCTGACTTGGATAGGCTTAGAAAGTGGGCAGAGATAAACCTGATGATGTTCAATACCAAAAATTGCAAAGTACTCCACCTCAGAGGGGGGATGGGGGTAGGGGGGGAACCTGCTGCACACTTGCAGGTTTGGCAGTGCTACCCTCACTTGGGGGTCATGATTGACCACAGGATAAACATGAGCCACCAATGCGATGTCACAGCTGGCAAACGAACAAAACTCTAGCTTGCATCCATAGATGCTTCTCAAGTAAATCTCAGGATGTCATCCTCCCACTGTACTCAGCCTTGGTGAGGCCACAGCTGGAATACTGCATCCAGTTCTGGGCTCCACAATTCAAGAAGGATGTGGAAAACCTTGAGAGTCCAGAGCAGAGCCACATGCATGATCGGAGGGCAGGAGTCTCAGCTTTATGAAGAGAGGCTGGGAGCCATGGGACTCTTCAGCCTGGAAAAGTGCAGGCCCAGGGGTGTCCTGGTGGCAGCATACAAGTATGTCAGGGGTGTACATCAGGATCTGGGGGAACGTCTCTTCCCCAGAGCACCCCAAGGGATGACAAGGACCAACAGTCACAAATTCCTCCAAGACCATTTTAGGCTGGACATAAGGAAAAATTTCTTTACTGTCTGAGCCCCCAACACCTGGAATAGGCTCCTTCTAGAAGTGGTGCAGGCACCTACTCTGGGCTCTTCTAAGAAACGTTTGGACACTTATCTTGCTGGGATCCTTTGACCCCAGCTGATTTCCTGCCCCTGGGGAGTGGGGACTGGACTTGATGATCTTTCAAGGTCCCTTCCAACCCTAATGTCTATGAAATCCACAGCCTCTCCTGGGATAAGTTCCAGTGCTGAACCACACTCCAGGTGAGAGCATTACCTTTATCTCCAACCCTCCCTTTCCTGTCTTGCAGTTTAGGGCCATTGCTCCTTATGCTATGCCCGTCCCCCCTCCCCCCCACCCCCCAATGCCTACAAGGAACAGTCTGTCTCCATCCTCCATATAAGCACCCTGCAGGTGTTTGAAGGCTGCTATCAAATCCCCTTCAGTCATTTCCTTTCCAGACTAAACATCCTAATTCTTCCAATGTTTCTTTGTGGGTCCTGTTTCCTGGACTTCTATTCATTTTTTGTTCTCCCCATTGGAGGCTTTCAAATGTGAATTTGGCATCCTTCTTGGATGGCGTGTGGGGCCCAAAGTTGCACACAGTGATCCAGGCATGGCCTCACCAGTGCACAATAGTGGGAGAGAAGCCCTGCCCTTGAAGTTCTGATCAAACTCCCATGAAAACAGGTGAATGGGCTAGTGCCTTCCTTTTGTCCCAGTGGGGGCTGAAGTTTGGTGCTCTAAGCAGCCATCCCATAACATGGCTTCTCAAAGACTTTGGCCTATTTGCCTCTTCCACTGCAGCTCTCTGAGCCATGCAAACAGAGCTCTGGGATGAAGGAGGGACCTGGGTACCTAGGAACCAAAATCCCCTTGGGTTGTACTGGAACTGGGGTTCTTGGGTCACCCGAGACCTCAGGAGGAAAGGACCCAAAGTTGCCTCCACTGGGTGAGTGCTCACGGGGGTGACAAAGGGCCTCAGTGTTGCCTGGAGACCCAAAGGCTTTCACTGAGGTTTTAGACTTGCTCTAGATGCATTTTGTCTCACTGTGTCCCTGGCACAGTAATACGTGGCAGTGTCATCCCTCTTCAGGCTGTTCAGCTGCAAGTAGGCCGTGCTGATGGAGGTGTCCCTGGTGATGGTGAATCGCCCTTTGAAAGCCTCGGCATAGCTAGTACCACCGTTACTGGGATTGATATATCCAACGTACTCAAGCCCTTTCCCAGGGGCCTGACGCACCCAACTCATGCTATAGCTGGTGAATGTGTAGCCAGATGTTCTACATGTCAACTTCACCGACTCCCGAGGCTTCTTGGCTTCTGCTGCAGACTGGGTCAGCTGGACCTGGGAGCTGACTCCTGCTGAGAGAGGACAATGGAGGGAATAACGTCTTATGAATTTCTGCCTTTTGGACAATCCCTTTCCTAGTTGTGTCCATATCTATCCTTTTTGTTCCTGCCTAGAAGTGTCTAAACTCCTTTTATTTTCAACTCTTTTATCCACAGACACCCTGTGTGAGGTGACAGATGCTTTCCCACTATTCTTCTCCAGGCAAATCAAAGTGCACAGAGTCCGAGCCTAAGATGTGCATATTGAAATTTAACAGTTGATTCTCACTTACGCTGATGACAGTGAAATACTGAAGACCCTTAGGTGGTAATTATATCCCAGAATTCCTGCATCCTAGGCTGATCCCAGGTCCTGACACCTTCTCTCCTCCCCCCGGGCCCTGTCCTCACTGGGTGTCTGTGCATCTCCTGCACTCACCTGAGCAAGCTGCCAGGAAGAGAAGCACACCAAGACCTGGCATGTCAGGTCCCCTCAATGACCCTGTGGGCTGTACAGATGCTGAGTTTCTTCTGCCACGGGCTGGTTTTCCATGGGGCTTGGCTGCTGTTTATCAGCAGGTTCCCTGCCTCATTTGCATGTGGTCACTGCTTACTCAGTTATATCTATCCCAGCCCACCACCCAGAAATCAGGCCAGAGGGACACTGGGTCAGCATTGTGCAGATGGTAGCCCTGAGGTGTGCTGACCTCAGAGGGACCAGAGTTTGTGCTCAAAGTGTAACTGGGCCCAGTTGACATTTGGGTGCCTTACACTGCCCCTGACAGGAAAAGACCCTGGGGTTCAAGTACAGATGTGATTACATGATATCAGGTAATTAGTGAACTGGGGCCTGTGGAGGATTTCTATCATAGTCTCCTTCCTGTTCCCCTTTTGCCAGTTTTATTTCCCCCTTTCTTTCTTTAAAACATGGTACCCTCACCTGTCACCTGCGTTTTCATACTTCTAGTCTCTGAGTGCAGTTGGAAGTGCAGCGACCCACGACCGTGAGTCCTCTGCCCTGGTGACACGTGACTTTCCTGGGATTTCAGAGGTTTCTAATGGGAGCTGAATGCAGTTCCCACTCAGTGAAGAGGAGATGTGGAAGCTGAGGGCCTCACCTGGGATATTTCAGCCTCACTGGTCTGAAGAGAATAAAACCTTCCCTGTATTAACTTACAGCGTTTCACAAAGTATTACCATGGCCTTTTACTGCCACCATCTGGCTACATCCTCTGTTGAAAGCATAAAGTCTTGGCACACTGGTAATTTCAATGTTTAAACCATTAACTCTGAGAGAGTTATTTCCTTACTGCCAACAGATGCCAGTCAGGGGCCTGCTCTTTTTATTTCATTTAGGAAAATGATCTGATTATCAAGGTTTCTTGGGGGAGTTTTGTAAGATTCTGGTGCAACTCCCTATCCTCATACAAGCCATTTCTACCTCTCTTCCCCTTTCCCACCTAAAGGCAGGTGCACATTGCTCCCCCCAACCTGTATTTTGATCCCTCTCATCTCTTAGGTCAGGGGTCTGACAACCTCTGTGATCCCCAGGAGACCTGACTTCTTACCACATGGAAGATGAGTCTGCTCTGAAAGGCCTGGGCTTAGCCAGTACTGGCAGTGCCTGTACTGTCCAGACCCTGGGAGCTGCTTGGGGCGGCTCAGGTCTGCAACGTCTGGCATGCGGCCAGAGACACAGTACAAAGGCCAGTGCATGGAGCAGGATCTTTGGAGCCCCTGGGGTGGCTCAGGTCCTCAACCCCCAGAACGAGGCTGGGAGCTCGGTGCAGGCGACACTGCATGCAGGGTGAGAGACCTTGGAAGCCACTTGAGGTGTCTTGGGTCTATAGCTGCTGACACGGGGCAGCAGCTCAGTGCAGATGACACAGCCCAGAGGGTCCTGACAGACTGAGCCCTGGTGCTGCACAAGGCTGTCCAGGCCTCAAACCCCTAGTACGAGGCTAACTGCCCACTACACACAGCGGTGCATGTGGCGCTAAGCCAGGACAGTGGCAGCAGAGTCAGGTGGCAGGAAAACCCGGCGGGGAACAGAGCTTGACTTAGAGAAGGAGAGAAAACCCTCCGGGACTGTGGAGTAGTAAGTTGCCCTGGAGAGAGGGTCCCACAGGGTAGGGCCCCCCCGAGGGATGTGAAGGAGCACCACATGGGCCTCTCCTGGGTGATAGCGGGGGAGCTTAGGAGTCTTTGGGATCTTCCTCTCCTTTTTCTTCCCCCCACCTCCTTTCCTGTAGTGGTCCCTTGGGAGTGGGGCCCCTGCCCTGGAGGGCACCCAGGTAGTCTAAGAACTGCTGATTATATTTGTGGACTGTGCCTTACAGTTTACATAAACCGTTTTGAAGTAATAGTTTATATATGAATAGAGTTATAGAGTTGCTCTATCAATTTCCTTTGGTCTGGTTTGTTCTACTGTTCATCTCCATTTTGAATGATAACTGTGTCTGTGGGGGGGGAGGGGGTTATTGTTTTGTAAATTTGTACATAGATTATACATATATGTCCTTACCCTTTAATGGGTTTTTTGTAATAATAAATCTGTATATAGTTAAGTAATTGATTGACTGGACCTGACTTTATAGGGAATGGGGGCAGCCACTGAGCTGTTGTGTCCCTCCACAGCACACTGCCCTGCCAATAACTCCCTCAACTGGAGAGGGAGGTAGAAACCCATGGACACCTGGGCTACAGCACTAATGCTTAGATGGACATCTCATTCCTGGGCAGGACAGAAGTTCCCTTGTGCCCATTTCTTGGATGGGAAACTGAGGCATGGAGTGCAGGAAAACCTGCTTCGCATTGAAACCGAGGAAAAGTTGACAAGTAAGTGCATTAAACAGACCCCAGAGCCCCCTGCTACCCAAGCCTGAACCCTTCACCGTGAGACCGTACCTCTTTCTCCCTGCAGTTCTCACCCAGGGTCTGTGAGCTTCCTGTAGTTACTTGAACAAACTGCCAAGAGGACCAGAAACCACAAGCCTGTCCTGTCCATGATGCTAAGCACCCTGGAGGGCTGCCCAGATCTGAGCTTCTTATTTCATAGACGTTAGGGCTGGAAGGCACCTCAAAAGTTCATCAAGTCTATCCCCCCACCCCACCCCACCCCACCCCACCCCAGGGGCAGGAAGTCAGCTGGAGTCAAAGGATCCCAGCAAGATATGTGTCCAAACGTTTCTTAGAAGAGTCCAGAGTAGGTGCCTGCACCACCTCTGGAAGGAACCTATTCCAGGTCTTGGGGGCTCGGACAGTAAAGAAAATTTTTCTTATGTCCAGCCTAAAATGGTCTTGGAGGAATTTGTGACTGTTGGTCCTTGTCATCCCTTGGGGTGCTCTGGGGACAGGCATTCCCCCAGATCCTGATGCACACCCCTGACATACTTCTTTGCTGCCACCAGGACACCCCTGGGCCTGCACTTTTCCAGGCTGAAGAGTCCCATGGCTCTCAGCCTCTCTTCATAAGGACTACACTCCTGCCCTCTGATCATACGTGTGGCTCTGCTCTGGACTCTCAAGGTTTTCCACATCCTTCTTGAATTGTGGAGCCCAGAACTGGATGCAGTACTCCAGCTGTGGCCTCACCAAGGCCGAGTACAGCAGGAGGATGACATCCTGAGATTTACTTGAGAAACATCTATGGATGCAAGCCAGAGTTTTGTTCGTTTGCCAGCTGTGACATTGCATTGGTGGCTCATGTTCCCAAGCCCAGGTCAAAGCAGGTGGACTTGCAAAGCAGGATTCAAAAATCTTTGAATTTTTGCTGGGGGTGCAGCCCCTGCCCCTGCCCTGCCATCGGGACTGGCTCAAGTGCTGAGTGTGGAGACCAGCTCTCCCAATAACCCCATGCGGAGGAATGTGTGACTGGTGCAGTCAAAGAAAGTGTTCACTCTTGACACCAACAGGTCGGCTCCCTCCAGCACTGGACCCAGTCTTGTGGTGCTCTGGTCCCTGCAGCCTCCTGTGGGACAGGACACAAGTGGAGTTTGTGCTCAGGGTTTTTTGCATTAGCTCTAATAGCATTTGCTTCACTGTGTCTCTAGCACAGTAATACCCGGCCATGTCCTCTGCTCTCAGGCTGTTCATCTGCAGGTGCAGGAAGCTGCTGGAGTTATCTCTGGAGATGGTGAATTGCTTCTTAACACTGTCAGTGTAGTACAGGGGAGTGGAGGAAATGCCAATATAAGCAACCCACTCCAGCCCCTTCCCGGGAGCCTGTTGGACCCAGTGCATGCCATGTCTGCTGAAGTTGAATCCGGAGACTTTGCAAGAGAGGTACAGAGAGTCTCCAGGATTCCTCACAGCCCCTCCAGACTCCACCAGCTGCACCTGGGGCCAAACACCTGAAAACCAAGTTATGAATCAAGGGTAACTAGTATCAGGATGGGATCAATGCAGTTCTCCCCTCCATCTCCCTTGCCTCCTGGAGTGCTAAATACCTTCCAGCACTGCTGCCAGGACAAGGAGGTGGAGCCCAGGTCCCATCTTTGTTGGTTCTGGAGGGGAAGCTCTGGAGGTGATGGCCAGTCACTGCACAGACCCCACAGGCTTCAGGTTGTCTCTGTGGGTACATCCCGGTAAGCCAGGCACACAGCTTTATATGGGACGGCCTGCCCCTGATTTGCATCTCGCTCACCCCACTGGTATCTGGTACCTCTTGAGTATCTGGTACCTGACACCAGTCAGTGATGGGGGGTCCCCTGGCAGTCTATCCCCTTGACCAGGGGAGTAAGGGGGGGGGTTCCCCTTGCAGCCACACAACTTCCAGAGCTCCTTGCCCACTTCTGGAAGTGGCGTAGCCACTTTTCCTGGTGGCTCCATTCCCTAGCCAGGTGTACCTGATGATGGTGAATCAGCCCTTGAATGCCCTAGTAGAGCCAATACCCACCAGTATTGGTATTGATGTAGCCTACCCATTCCAGTGCTTTCCCACGAGCCTCTTGTGTCCTGTTCATGCCAAGGTATGTAAATGTGTAGCCAGAGGTTTTATAAGTCAGCTTTACCCCCAGGCATCTTGACTTCTGCTCCAGACTGTGTCAACTGGATCTGGGAGATGAATTCTGCAGAGAAATGATAACAGAGGGAATTAACTCTTATTTCTGCCTTTTTAAAATCCCATTTCTACTTGTGTTCAGGTTCCTCCTTTGGCCTCCCCACTTATTGCCCTCTTCTCCCCCCCCCCCCCCCCCAGCTATCTGATAGTCTCTTGTCACTATTAAACCTTTCATCCATGCAGCATCCCATAACATAAGATGGACATTTATCCCTATTCTGCTCCAAGCACACTAAAGCACAGAAAAACACAGGCTGAGATTCTTAACATTACTAAAGGATTTGGCTGTTTGGTCCACACTAGCAATGGTGGCAGTCGGAGAGAAAAGCCCTCTCATCGGGAATTAAAACCCAGACTGTCTCTGTTCCAGGTCTGAGCCCAGATCCCAACAAGGCCCTGTCCTCCCTGGGTCTCTGTCTCCTGCATTCACCTGAACAAGTTGCCAAGATTAACAGCACTCCCAGCCTGCCATGTTGGTTCCTGTGTGGGCTGCAAAGACACTGAGCTTTTCTTCTTCTGGCAGGTTTTCAGCGGGGATCCACTGCTCCTTTATCAGGCCAGTTTCCAGCCTTGTTTTTATGTGGTCACTGCTCAGGCATTTGAGTACATCCCATCCTCAGTGGCCTTCTCCCATACATGAGTTCAGATCCCAGATGGGTGCTGGGCACTGCAGTCTGGCTAGGCCCCATTCAGGGGAGCCCTGAGGTATGTCAGCCTCAGTGGGACCAGAGTATGAGCCCTAGAGATCGTCCAACACAATGTGCACTAGTGTCTGACTCTGGGACCCTGACAGGGAATAGCTCTGGGATAAGAGGGCAATTATGATGACATGAACTCTAGGAACCGTGGATTGGAACCCTCTCTACAGGCAAAATGTGCAGGTGAGCCTGGATGTCCAAAAATTCAGCAGAGGAATTGATACAGTAGGTGTCACACATGGAAAAGGGATTTGGGTTTCCAGACCTCCAGTTTGCAAATCCCAGTCACAGTGTCTGCAGATGGTGAACTTCTCAATATCTTTCCTTGTTCTGTGATGTGTCACCCTGTTTTAAATGTGGAAATGTGCTGCCAGCCTAAGGCTGTACAAATCTGTTGGAAGCAGAGGTGGTATGTCTGCTTTTAACTTTCCATTTTATTGTTTTTACTTTGAAAATATCTTCAGGTCTTGGGAGGGGTGGGAAGAAAGTGAGGGAGAAGTGGGCAGAGAAAAATCACCCTGTCTTATTTACTGATTTATTTTAAGGAAACTTGTTATAAGTTGTGTTTTGGGAGGGTGGGGGGGAGGGTTAGCATTAAACCATTGGTCTGTTCATCTACAATGTCCATTTGCCTGTATCTCCCCCTCCATCTCACAAACCCTGTAAAAGCGTCCTCCTGTTTTGTGCCTCTCTCTCTCCTACGACTGTGCCTTCAGTCCCTTTCTGTTTTCCAGTTAAAATGCCAGATTGCAGAGCTCTGTGCACCAGATTCCCTTCATAGATTCATAGATGTTAGGGTCGGAAGGGACCTCAATAGATCATCGAGTCCGACCCCCTGCATAAGCAGGAAAGAGTGCTGGGTCTAGATGACCCCAGCTAGATACTCATCTAACCTACTCTTGAAGACCCCCAGGGTAGGGGAGAGCACCACCTCCCTTGGGAGCCCGTTCCAGACCTTGGCCACTCGAACTGTGAAGAAGTTCTTCCTAATGTCCAGTCTAAATCTGCTCTCTGCTAGCTTGTGGCCATTGTTTCTTGTAACCCCCGGGGGCGCCTTGGTGAATAAATACTCACCAATTCCCTTCTGTGCCCCCATGATGAACTTAAAGGCAGCCACAAGGTCGCCTCTCAACCTTCTCTTGCGGAGGCTGAAAAGGTCCAGTTTCTCTAGTCTATCCTCGTAGGGCTTGGTCTGCAAGCCCTTAACCATATGAGTGGCCCTTCTCTGGACCGTCTCCAGGTTATCCGCATCCTTCTTGAAGTGTGGCGCCCAGAATTGCACGCAGTACTCCAACTGCGGTCTGACCAGCGCCCGATAGAGGGGAAGTATCACCTCCTTGGACCTATTCATCATGCATCTGCTGATGCACGATAAAGTGCCATTGGCTTTTTTGATGGCTTCGTCACACTGCTGACTCATGTTCATCTTGGAGTCCACTAGGACTCCAAGATCCCTTTCCACCTCTGTGCCACCCAGCAGGTCATTTCCTAGGCTGTAGTTGTGCTGGACATTTTTCCTCCCTAGGTGCAGCACTTTGCATTTCTCCTTGTTGAATTGCATTCAGTTGTTTTCTGCCCACTTGTCCAACCTGTCCAGATCTGCCTGCAGCTGTTCCCTGCTCTCCAGCGTGTCCACATCTCCCCATAGCTTTGTGTCATCTGCAGACTTGGACAGAGTACATTTGACTCCCTCGTCCAAGTCACTGATGAAGACATTAAAGAGTATCGGTCCAAGGACCGAGCCCTGCGGGACCCCACTGCCCACATCCTTCCAGGTCGAAACCGACCCATCTACCATGACTCTCTGGGTGCGACCCTCCAGCCAGAGTTTTTGCTTTTTGTTTTTATTGTATTTTATTGTATTCTTCTTTCCAAGGGCGAGGCAGAGAAGTGTAAACCTTGATTTATTTTATTTTTTTAATTGAACTGAGGGTGATGGCAGCGCTGGAGGGACTGGATCAAAGTAGGACAGAGAGGCTTTAATAACACCTGCTCTTTGCTGTCTAAGTGTCTGCCTGTGTATTAAGGGTCCACAGGACTCTGCTTCAATGGGAATTCCCATGCTTGTTCCAACTGGGCCTGTGTGGGTATTTCCCTGTGCACACACTTGGTGCAGCCAAGTGGGCATTTCTAGAAGGGGTCGTCTTTGTTCTTTACATATATGGACCCAGGAATGTGCCTCTATTTAAAGAGGTGTAAAGAGCTCACATCGGTCTCTCCAGGTACCACCTTGGTCTTCAACATTTCAGTGGGATGACAATAAGTCTTCCCCTGCCTGTGGTCGAGGCCTTCAGCATTGCAAGAGGTGTGAATGCATCTCCCTGTGACCTGTGACCAGCCCAAGGGTGTTTCAAATGCCGAGGGTCTGTCTTCTTCTGCTCTTGTCTGTGTGCTGCTCCCAGCACAGTGCCCTGCACCCTGTGGCTCTGGAGCTCCCCCAGCACAGCAGGCCATTAAAGCTGTGTGAAACACCATCATTTCATTTTGAAGGGACAGTGTTTCATTTTGTCATTTCATTTCATTTCAAAGTAATTTCTCGTTTTACCATGTTGCCCATAGGCTATAATGGGGAATGATGAAAATGCCTAAAACATTGTCAGATCTTGCCTGATTCAGATGCAAGTTGCAGGGGTGGTAGCCCCTTCTGAGGGCATGAATCCTGCCAACTTTAAAGGACATAGGTGCAGACGTTTCTTGGAAATTGCAACTCAAAGTATTGAAAGCAGCCTTCTGTCATCTGGCAAGCTGATCTCGGGGGCTTGCACCCCTGGAGGGCTGCGCCGGACTCCTCCCAGGGGTGCGGGCCCCAGATCTGCACTGGATGACAGAAGGCTGCCACTGCTGCCTAGGACCGGCACTGAGCACAGCCTGCACCCAGCACCGGGCAGGGCAGATGGTGACGCTGGCCCCAGGCAGCAGCGGCAGCCTCCTGCCATCCAGGCATAGATTTGGGGGCCCGCACACCTGGGAGGAGTCTCGCACAGCCTCCCAGCTGTCTCAGGGCTGTGGGACCCTGGATCTGTGCTGGATGACAGGAGGCTGCCGCTGCCACCTCGGACTGGCGCTGGGTGAAGCCTGCATCCAGCACGGCTCCATGGAGCTCAGCCCAGTGGTGGGAGGTGGAGTGCAGGGCCAGGGCTGTGCTCTGCCTCCTACGCCGAGGCTGAGCTCCCAGGCACGTGTACGCCTGAGTCATGTCCCTAGTCTTATAATAGCACAGAAGGCTGGTGGCAGCCTGAGTCCTGGCTGCCAGGCTGGGGAGTCTGTCCCTTGTATTCCTGCAAGAAGGACAGACGGAGAAGTGGGGCATGATGGAGACCAGGGCAGGACACCTAGGTTCAGTTCTCATACTAGTGGTCACTTCTGAGCTATCCCTGGATTTAATCCCTGGCTGGTTCAAGTGATCTAACAGGCCTGATGTGTCCGACCCAGCAGGGAGAGCACGGGGCTGGCAGCTGCTGCCTCTGCTGCTCACACAGCCAGGTCGGTCCTGCAGTGCTGTTTTTTGTGCAGGCTCTCATGCATTTTCATTCACTGTGTGTCTCTGGCACAGTAATACTGGGCTGTGTCTGCAGGCTGGACCCCAGTCAGGCGCAGGTGCACTTGGCTGCTGGACGTGTCTCTGCTGATGGTGAGGCGGCTTTGGAGAGCGCTGTTATAGTTAGTGCTTCCACTACCCCAGATAACTCCTAACCACTGCAGCCCTTCTCCTGCTGGCTGCCGAACCCAGCCCACACCATAGCTAGTGAGAGAGAATCCAGACATGGTGCAGGTCAGGCTGAGGGTCTCTCCGGGCTTCACCACCCCAGAGTCAGACTCCTTCAGCGTGATCTGGGCCAGGACACCTAATGGAGAAAAATACATCATTAGTAAATGAACAATCTTCTACCAGTCTCCCTCTCATCCTGCTCCTGCATCCCCCTGTCCTACAAGACAGGAGGCACTTACCCGGTGGAGCTGCCAGAAGGATGAGCAAAGCCAGTGCTGGTGTCACGGTCATTGTGGCTGGTGCCCGGTGTCCCCAGCAGACAGGAGGCGGCAGCTCTGGGGAGACACTGAGGTGCACAGAGCCAGGGCTGGTGCTTAAGGAGGAACCTTGCATGCGTTAAGCAGGAAATTGGGGAACAACATTTGCATGTGCTTCTTTTATAAGGGCCTTTCACAGATGTCACACAAGGTAGATTTGGCTGTTGACTAAAGGGGTTTTGAGAGCCAATGGGAAACCTGGAAATGGGGAGTCAGCTTTGTTATTGTACCAGACAAATGGCACAGTAAACCAAGAGCCAAACAATAAAAATCTAGAGGAGTTACAGATTTTGTCTCTGGCTGGATATTATCAAGGCAAAACCTCCCATGATCTGGGACTTCCCCTCTCTCCCAGGGAAATATCCCAGAGTCCTGCCAGGGAAAAATCTCCCAGGGAAAATTCCAGTTTCTCAGTGAAGGATGGATCCATGCTACTTAAATGTCGAATGAGCCCCAGAGGCTTGGGGGTGCCTTATTTTATTCAGAGGGTTCCTAACTTTTGGTAGAAGTGACAACTTGTTTCATAGCAGCTGAGGGATCGATGCCACCAGAATACAGAAACCTAATGAAACTGGATGCTTTTTATTTTATATGGAAGGACTCCCAGGGTGTGAAGGTTAAATGCTGTGAATTTGCTTCATTTCTGGGAAACTGGCTATCATTTGAATGAGGCAAATGAGGGAAATGATGAAAAAGCAGAGCATAAAAATCCTCCCTTTCCTAAGAGGGCAGTTGGTCCTTCATAGTTGCTTTGTGCTTATCTCTGCCCATTCACATGTGTTGGGTTTCTCTGCCCTCTGGTGCCTGTGTGTGTGGGGGGGGGAGGCTGTATGCATGGATCTGGTGTCCGACTGCATCACAGGATGTGGATGTGCACTCATTTGGTCTCAGGGATAGGAGAAGGGCGAGGTCCATCAGGGATACATCCTGCCATGGAAAGATGCCGAGCTGGAGGAGGGCACCAAACCCTGGGTGCCTAAGTATTTTGCCTCCTGTCGAAAACCTGAGTGGCTCAGGGTGGTTAACCTGTTGAAGCCTAGTCCTACACAGCTGCATAAAGCCCCAGCCCCTGGGTGTCTGTAGGCCTACTGGAGTAGTGCAGGCTTCCCAAGGAGCTTTCTCTCTACCTGCAGAGTATGGGTTATGGCCCAGCTGCCCTTGAGTGCTGCATGATGGGGAGAGCCCAGGGCTGGGGAGCCCCATCCTGCCCTGTGTGTGTGCAAGCCACAGGAGGCTGGGACAGGGTCCAGTCCTATCAGCATCCTCTTGTTCTGCTGGGGTCTCTTACAGCTCCTCCCAGAAGTCCCTGGGTTGGTCTCTGCAGGCATGCTCAGAACTGGCCCTGCTGGTGTGTGCCATGGAGATATGGCCCATGGGCTTGGTCATGTCAGAGCAGGAGGCAGTGAGTCCCCAGGGAGGGGGATCATGGGGTACCACCAACTAGCCAAAGATGCCAGACACCCCCCACCCCCACTCACTGATATCTCCCAGTGTCCCCAGCTGGCCCCTGCTCCTGTGTCAGCATGGGTTGGATAGCAGCACAGACTCCTCCAGCTGTTTGTTCAGGCTGTGGCTGCTTCTCGCTGCTGGCCATGAGCAGGCAAGAGGTTTGCTCAGAAGTTTCTGTATTGGGCAAAGCAGGCTTCTGATCACTTTGAACTTCACACCGTGATACCAGGCCCTGTCGTCAGCTCTCAGATTGTTTTTCTGCAGGTACAAGGCATTGCTAGAGTCATCTATAGAAATGTTCAATTGCCCCTTCACCACAGCCCTGTAGTATTTGGTGAGATTACTGGTGTGAAGCATTTATACCTGCGACCCCCTCCAGTCCCTTCCCAGGAGCCTGGCAAGCCCAAATCATAAAGAAGTTGATGATGGTGGACCCAGAGATTTTGCAGGAGAGGCACAGAGACTCAGTAAAGCTGCAGTGGCAGATGGGGAAAGACGGGGGGGTCTAAGGTCCTGGCTGTAGCCAGCAGCTGCCTTTGTGTGCCTGGGCTGGTGGCTTTTGCTGCAGCCCTGAGATCAGAGCACAGTGGGGGTGTGTAGGGGCTGTCCTGGGTGCTGTTCGTGTAATGGAAGAAGTTATTGTCAGCGTGCAGTGCTCTGTCTTCTGTGTGTGCAGGCTGCTAGGTGCTGTCTCTGGGAGACTCTCCCCTCTCAGCCCTTCTGCAGATGAGTTGGTCTAATGAGGGCTGACCTCACGGAAGTCACCCAGGATGGGGATATGGGCAGTGCAGGAGGGGCAAGCAGGGCTCTGGGGGTTGGGGCCTGGACTGGGCTCAGCTCCTGCACTTGGTCACTGTTGAGCAAGGAGTCAGTGTAGGGCAGGAGGCGGGGATGGGTCCAAGGGAGCAGTGTTCAGCCTGCTTCCCCCTTAGGATTTAATCTTCCCTGGATTTAATCCCTGGCTGGTTCAAGTGATCTAAAAGGCTTGATGTGTCTGACCCAGCAGGGAGCAGAGCCTGGGCCTGGCAGCTGCTGCCTCTGCTGCTCACACAGGTGGGCAGGTCCTGCAGGGCTGGTTTTTGTGCAGGCTCGCATGCATTTTCATTCACTGTGTATCTGGCACAGTAATACCAGGCTGTGTCTACAGGTTGGACACCGGTCAGGCGCAGGTGCACTTGGCTGCTGGATGTGTCTCTGCTGATGGTGAGGCGGCTTTGGAGAGCGCTGTTATAGCAGGTGCTTCCACCACTCCCGATACTTCTGACCCACTCAAGCCTTTTCCCTGCTGCCTGCCGAACCCAGCTCACAGCACTGCTAGTGAGAGAGAATCCAGACACGGTGCAGGTCAGGCTGAGGGTCTCTCTGGGCTTCACAACCCCTGGGCCAGACTCCTTCAGTGTGACCTGGGCCAGGACACCTAATGGAGAAAAATACATCATTAGCAAATGAACAATCTTCTACCAGTCTCACACTGATCCTGCCGCTGCATCCCCCTGTCCCACAAGACAGGAGGCACTTACCCGGTGGAGCTGCCAGAAGGATGAACAAAGCCAGTGCTGGTGTCATGGTCCTTGTGGCTGGTGCCCGGTGTCCCCAGCAGACAGGAGGCGGCAGCTCTGGGTAGACACTGAGGTGCACAGAGCCAGGGCTGCTGTTTAAGGAGAACCCTTGCATGCGTTAAGCAGGAAATTGGGGAACAACATTTGCATGTGCTTCTTTTATAAGGGCCTTTCACAGATCTCACACAAGGCAGGTTTGGCTGTTGACTACAGGGGTTTTGAGAGCCAAGGGGAAACCTGGGAATGGGGAGTCGGCTTTGTTACTGTACCAGACAAATGTCACAGTAAACCAAGAGCCAAACAAATAAAAATCTAGAGGAGTTACAGATTTTGTCTCTGGCTGGATATTATCAAGGCAAAACTTCCCATGATCTGGGACTTCCCATCTCTCCCAGGGAAATATCCCAGAGTCCTGCTTGGGAAAAATTTCCGAGGGAGAAATCCAGTATCTCAGTGAAGGATGGATCCATGCTTCTTAAATGTGGAATGAGTCGAATGAGCCCCAGAGGCTTGGGGGTGTCTGATTTTATTCAGAGGGTCCCTGACCTTTGGTAGAAGTGACAACTTGTTTCATAGCAGCTGAGGGATTGATACCACTAGAATACAGAAACCTAATGAAACTGGATGTTTTTTGTTTCAGGTGAAAGGACTCCCAGGGTGTGAGGGTTAAATGCTGTGAATTTGCTTCATGTCTGGGAAACTGGCTTTCATTTGAACGGGTCAAATGAGGGAAATGATGAAAAAACAGAGCATAAAAATCCTCCCTTTCCTAAGAGGGCAGTTGGTCCTTCATAGCTGCTTTGTGCTTATTTCTGCCCATGCACGTCTGCTGGGTGTCTTTGCCCTCTGGTGCCTATGTGTGCAGGGGGATACTGAATGCATGGATTCGGTGTGTCCGTCTGCATTACAGGATGTGGATGTGCACTCGTCTGGTCTCTGGGATAGGAGAAGGGCTAGGTCCATCAGGGATACATCCTGCCATGCACAGATGCCGAGCTGGAGGAGGGCACCAAACCCTGGGTGCCTAAGTATTTTGCCTCCTGTCGAAAACCTGAGTGGCTCAGGGTGGTTAACCCGTTGAAGCCTAGTCCTACACAGCTGCATAAAGCCCCAGCCCCTGGGTGTCTGTAGGCCTACTGGAGTAGTTCAGGCTTCCCCAGGACCTTTTCCTTCTACCTGCAGGGTATGGGTCATGGCCCAGCTGCCCTTGAGTGCTGCATGATGGGGAGAGCCCAGGGCTGGGGAGCCCCATCCTGCCCTGTGTGTGTGCAGGCTGCAGGAGGCTGGGGCTGGGTCCAGTCCTATCAGCATCCTCTTGTTCAGCTGGGGTCTCTTGCACCTCCTCCCGCAAGTCCCTGGGTTGGTCTCTGCAGGTATGGTCAGGACTGGCCCTGCTGCTGTTTGGCATGGATATATGGCCCATGGGCTTGGTCATGTCAGAGCAGGAGGCAGTGAGTTCTCAGGGAGGGGGTTCATGGGGTACCACCAAGTAGTCAAAGGTGCCAGACACCCCCCCACCCCAACTCCCTGACATCCGGCGGGCTTTAAACTAGGCTCGTCGGGGGGAGGGGAAGATGAGGGCGGAGGAAGCTGTGAACCACCAAACCATGAGGCACCCACAAGGACAACCCAGCCTGAAGAAGGAGAACATTGGGAACCTGCAAGCCATGGGGCGGCCAGCACTACAGCACAGGTAAGCAACGAGAAGGTAAGAAATAAGGGGCCCCTTGAGACTCGGAGCGGGGGGGCAGCAAAGGCACCAGTCGCAGGGCTCAAGTGCCTATATACTAATGCTAGGAGCATGGGGAACAAGCAGGATGATCTAGTGCTCCTGCTTGCACAAAACACCTATGACTTAGTAGGGCTAATGGAAACCTGGAGGGATTCGTCCCACGACTGGGCGGTACATATTGAGGGTTACAGATTGTACAGAAAGGACAGGGTGGGGAAAAAAGGGGGAGGGGTTGCGCTCTTTGTCAATGAGCAATATACTTCGACCCTCATCAAGACGGAATCGAAGGATGAGGAAGTAGAAGGATTGTGGGTTAGGCTACATGGGGGGCAAGGAGAAAGGGATTTGGTGGTAGGGGTCTGCTACAGACCCCCACACCAAGGGGAAGAAATAGATGCGGGGCTCCTGAGGCAGCTCTCGGAGACCATAAAAGCTAAAGAGGCAGTAGTTATGGAGGACCTAAACTACCCAGACATCTGCTGGGAGATGCAGACGGCAAAGTCCCACCGTTCACGCAGGTTTCTAACCTGTGTACAGGACCTCCACCTGACACAGGAGGTACATGGTCCCACTAGGGGGAATGCCATACTGGATCTGGTATTGGCAACGGGGGATGACATGGTAGGGGACCTACAGATCGGTAGCCATCTGGGGGACAGTGATCACCTGATAATAGAATTCACCATAAGACGTCGAGTGGGTAAGGTAACTAGTAGGGTGAAAGTGCTAGACTTTAGGAAAGCTGATTTCAATGAACTCAAATGATTAGTCAAGGACGCGCTGCAGAGTAGGAGTTTTGAAGAGATGGGAGCCCAGGAAGGGTGGCTGTGCCTTAAGGAAATGATCCTTCGGGCACAGAGTGAGATGATCCCGATGCGAGGAAAAAGAGGGAAAGGGGCCAGGAGGCTTCCTTGGCTGACCAGAGAAATCCAGGGCAGCCTAAGGGCCAAAAGGGGAGCACATAAAAAGTGGAAACAGGGAGAGATCACCAAAGATGAATATACCTCCTCTGCTCGTGCTTGTAGGGAGGCAGTTAGATGGGCCAAAGCTACCATGGAGCTGAGGATGGCATCCCAAGTAAAGGACAACAAGAAATTGTTTTTTAGATATATAGGGAGTAAAAGGAAGGCCCAGGGAGGAATAGGGCCCCTGCTAAATGGGCAGAAACAATTGGTGATGGACAGGGGGGACAAGGCTGAACTCCTCAACGAGTTCTTTGCTTCAGTGTTCCTAAGCGAGGGGCACGACAATTCTCTCACTGGGGTCGTAGAGAGAGAGCAGCATGGCGCCAGACTACCATGCGTAGACCCTGAGATGGTGCAGAGTCACTTGGAAGAACTGGATGCCTTTAAGTCGGAAGAACTGGATGCCTTTAAGTCGGCAGGTCCGGATGAGCTCCATCCGAGGGTGCTGAAGGCACTGGCCGACATCATAGCAGAACCACTGGCGGAAATATTTGAACGCTCGTGGTGCACAGGCCAAGTCCCGGAGGACTGGAAAAGGGCCAATGTGGTCCCCATCTTCAAGAAGGGGAGGAAGGAGGACCCGGGCAACTATAGGCCAGTCAGTCTCACCTCCATCCTTGGCAAAATCTTTGAAAAAATTATCAAGGCTCACATTTGCGAGAGCCTGGCAGGACAAATTATGCTGAGGGGAAACCAGCACAGGTTCATAGCAGGCAGATCGTGCCTGACCAATCTAGTCTCTTTTTATGACAAGTGGCTGCTTATCGCTCCTGGCCATGAGCTGGCAAGAGATTTGCTCATAAGTTTTTGTATTGGGCACAGCAGGCTTCTGATCACTGTGGGCTTCACACCGTGATACCAGGCCCTGTCTTCAGCTCTCAGATTGTTTTTCTGCAGCTACAACGTGCTGCTGGAGTGATCTCTGGAGATGTTCAATCGCCCCTTCACCACAGCACTGTTGTACTGGTGAGGTTACTGGTTACAGCATTTATACTTGTGACCCATTTCAGCCCCTTCCCAGGAGCCTGGCAAGCCCAGATCACAAAGAAGTTGCTGAAGGTGGACCCAGAGACTTTACAGGAGCGGCGCAGAGACTCTCCAGGTTTCCTCTTGTCCCCTTCAGACTCCAGGAGCTGCACCTGGGACTGGACACCTGGGAAGAAAAGAGCATGATTCAAGATCCTTTTCATGGCAGCCTGTGCAAAAGCCCACAGAGCCAAGAGGCCACTCACTGCCGATCAGAGCTCAACTGAGCAGCGTGCTGGGCCTGTGGTAAGTCTGCCCACGTGGGGCCCTGCCTCTACTCTGATCCCATGTGCCCCGGATCTTAAGAAGTGGTGTTGGGGGTGGCGGGTAGCAGGTAACTGGATGTGGAGTTGCTGCACTGCGCAGCTTGGCACCACCACTGCTTCACCCAGCTCTGCTGGCGCCCCCAAAGTGGAGAGCCTGGGACGGTCACCTGAATTGCCCCTCCGCCCCACCAGGGACAGTCCTGCTGATAATTTCCATTAGCCTTTGTATGTGATGAGTATTGCATGTTGCTTCCTGGGTCTGTACACAGAACTGTAGGAGGTTTCATACATTTCATACATTTCATAGACATTCGGGCTGGAAGGGACCTCAGAAAATCATCGGGTCCAGCCCCCTGGCCCAAGGGTAGGAAGTCAGCTATGATCAAAATATCCCAGCTGGATAAGCATCCGAACATTTCTTAAAAGAGTCCAGGGTAGGTGATTGCCTGTGGGTGAAGTCTGTTTCAAGCTCTGGGGACTCGGATGGTAAAGAAGTTTTGTCTTCTGTCTAGTCTGAAACGGTCTTCCAGGAGTTTGTGATGGTTAGACCTTGTCTTCCCTTGGGGTGCCCTGGTGAACAAATGGTCTCCCAGTTCGTGATGCAAGATCCCTTGTGTATTTACTAGCAATTTGCCTGCCAAGAATGACCGGGTGGGGAGGGACGGGCAGGGGGTGTAGGCAGAGAGAGACGTCTGCATCTGGCCCCCTCCTCCATGCCTCAAGCCAGTGCCGGCGTCGCTTCCCGCCTCCCCCTGCCACTGGGGCGGAGGCTATTCTCCCCCCTCCCACCTGCCGATTTGGGCGGGGGTCGGGGCGTCTCCCCGCCGCCACTTCAGTCTGGGGCCAGAGCCAGGGCTGGGCCTGTGGTTGTGGCAGTGGTTACAGCCGCAGTGGTGGTCGCAGCGACACAGAGCCACTGGTCACCCCGCTCCCCTTCCTGCTCTTGTCCCCTCCCCTCTTCCCCACTGCCTTCCTCTCCCCGCTGGCTGTTGTTGGAGGTGGAGGGTGGTCCAGCCCCTGGAGAGCTGGTAGAGCAGATAAGGTAGAGCGGACCGGGCAGCAGGGAGCAAGTGTGCAATCTATAGCTGCGTCCCTGTCTGCCAGTCTGACCACAGGTCGGTCATAGATTTCATAGATTTCCAGCCTCAGAAGGGGCTTTGAAACTATGAAAGAAGTGGGTAGGGGCAGGAAGCGCTGGAGGAGGGGGAAAGGGACCGATTGGGGTACCCCACCAGGCTGCATCCCCTGCCTGCTCCCCCAGCCACCCTGAGTGGCCCCTGACCCATGCCCGATGCCCCAGCCCCACCCCGCACCCTGAACCAGGGCTGCCCAACCTGGCCCTAGTTCCCAGTTTTAAAAAAAAAATAAAGCCCCCCACTCACCAGCTTCTGCAGTGGCATGCGGGTTCGGGGGCTCATGGCAGAGCCCCCCATGCAGCAGGGGGCAGCGTCCGTCCCCCCCCTCCCCCCCTACCCCCCCCAGTTGGGACCTGGGGCTGGCTGAATTAATTCAGGACAGTGAGTCAAATCACAAAATTGAATCGCTGTCCCCCAAATCATCTGAATCTGAAGTGATTTTTTGTTTTGTTTTGTTTTGTTTTGTTCTAAGATGTTGTATTTTACCAAAATTACAGTTGAAAGGCATTTTAGACACAGTCTCTGGCACAAAGAGCCCTTCCTCCGGTCTGGGCATGTTTCTCTCCCAGTTGCACTCTCTCTGAGCACAGGTGGTGAGTGTTGCTGCCCCGTCTTCTTGGTGCCGAGTGGGAGAATGGATAACAGCTACAAGGAATGGGAAAGGGGATTTCTTTCCACTTTCTAGTTGGTCACTGCAATGTGTTGAGACTCGTTCCCAATTACTCTCTGTTGGGATTTTTGTGGTGGGCAGGTGTTGGGGATATGGTGGGTCTCTTGTGCTTTTCTCAGTAAAGCTGTAGTGGCAGATGGGGAAAGACGGGGGAGTCGAAGGTCCTGGCTGTAGCCAGCAGCTGCCTTTGTGCATCTGGGCTGGTGGCTTTTGCTGCAGCCCTGAGATCAGAGCACAGTGGGTCTGTGTTGGGGCTGTCCCGGGCGCTGTTTGTGGTATAGTGGAAGTTATTGTCAGCGTGCAGTGCTCTGTCTTCTGTGTGTGCAGGCTGCTGGGTGCTGTCTCTGGGAGACTCCCCCCTCTCAGCCCTTCCGCAGATGAGTTGGACTAATGAGGGCTGAGCTCACAGAAGTCACCCAGGATGGGGATATGGGCAGTGCAGGAGGGGCAAGCAGAGCTCTGGGGGTTGGGGCCTGGACTGGGCTCAGCTCCTGCACTTGGTTGCTGCTGAGCAGGGAGACAGTGCAGGGCAGGAGGCTGGGATGGGCCCAAGGGACCAGTGCTCAGCCTGCTTCCACCTTGGGTGAGCCCCTACCCTGCTCTGTGCCACCATGTCTCTCCAGGCACAGTAATAATGTGGTGATGTCTGCAGCTTTCAGGGAGCACCCCTGTGCTGCACTCAGTGAGCTGGATTTCAGAAAATATTTGTGTGGAAAGGGACAGAGAGAAAGGGGATCATTACCCCTTCTGCCAAGTCACCTGTTTGGCTTCCTGGCCTAAGTGGTGATGTGTTGAGCCTGAGATGAGCTCTTATTTGAGAGCATGCCCAGTTAAGATCAGAATATGTTGGAAGAGAGTGCCTAGCACAAAGGTGTGCCATGTGCAGAGCCCTGGCATGCAGGGCGCACTGCCACATAAAGACTTTTGTTGATTGACCCTTAGCAAGTGAGTACATGATAGCATACCTGGGTGTGAGTAGTACGTGTGTGGTGTGGCTGGTGGGTTTCATGGTTTGCTGGTTGGTTTTGTTGATTGATGCCTGCGAGAGAGAGAGAGAGAGAGAGACTGATAGAAACATGGTGAATGAACAAGGTGGAAGTGGCTTTGTGGTGTATCAGTGCATTGGTGTGGGTGATCATTATGCGGTGTTGTGCCTTGGGCTGTGCTGTGAACGTGGAGGTTGGATGAGGCAAGCACACCCTTGACAGCGAGGCTGCCATAGAGCTAGCATTCTTCCCCCATGACCTCAATCCTGAGATTCCCAGTAAGATTGCTTAGGGTGGGCTCCCCAGTTTCTCTCTGCCGGGGTGCATAGCACTTAAGTAGCAGCCCTCCGCCCTCTGGGGTATCACCCACCCATCACTTGTTCCTTTCTCCTCCCTTCCTTAAAGTCAAAGATAAGCTGCCATCGGCTCATCCCTTTCAGTGTGGTATATGTTCCCTGTGTTGGAACGGCAGAGATCCAGAGTTGAATAAAGTTTACCGCTCACATAAAAAAGTCCATATTCACCCCCGAGTTGATATTGATTCTGAGGTGCTAGTGATTGTGGTGAACAAATTTTAAAATAGGTATGAGATCAGTTAGGTATAGGTTTTAGGAATAATAAAAATAGTTGTATTGGGTGTGGGCTTCATTCCTGGTTAGTGCTGTTATTTAATGTACCTGTTGTGTATTTGTTATTTCATTATTAATAAACCATTCAATATGTTCCAGTTACACAACAGTGTGTGAACAGCCTGATTACTAATAGTACAAGCACGTGCTGGATTGACACGGTGGTGACTGATGTGCCTGTGGTCACTTGGAACCAGACTATTGTCAGCTGTTAATTGAAGAGTGTTAATCAAGTCCAGGACCAACATCAGGACTACAGAGCTGTGTCCCTAGTCCTGTAACAGCACAGCAGTCTGCTGGCTATTGCCTTTGTCCTGGGTGCCAGCCTAGGGAGTCTTTGCCTTGTATTCCTGCAAGAAGGACAGGCAGAGCAGGGGCACGATGAAGCAGAACTCCTCCTAAATATCAGATTCTGACTGATTGGACACTTTTGAGCCACCTTCCCTGGATTTAATCCCTGGCTCGTTCAAGTGATCTAAAAGGCCTGATGTGTCCGACCCAGCAGGCAGCAGAGCCTGGGCCTGGCAGCTGCTGCCTCTGCTGCTCACACAGGCAGGCAGGTCCTGCAGGGCTGGTTTTTGTGCAGGCTCGCATGCATTTTCATTCACTGTGTATCTGACACAGTAATACCGGGCTGTGTCTCCAGGTTGGACCCCGGTCAGGCGCAGGTGCACTTGGCTGCTGGAGGTGTCTCTGCTGATGATGAGGCGGCTTTGGAGAGCGCTGTTATAATAGGTGTTTCCACCAATCCAGCTGTCTCCGACCCACTCCAGCCCTTTCCCTGCTTCCTGCCGAACCCAGCTCACATCACTGCTAGTGAGAGAGAATCCAGACACGGTGCAGGTCAGGCTGAGGGTATCTCCGGGCTTCACAACCCCAGGGCCAGACTCCTTCAGCATGACCTGGGCCAGGACACCTAATGGAGAAAAATACAGCATTAGCAAATGAACAATCTTCTAACAGTCTCACTCTCATCCTGCTGCTGCATCCCTCTGTCCCACAAGACAGGAGGCACTTACCCGGTGGAGCTGCCAGAAGGATGAGCAAAGCCAGTGCTGGTGTCATGGTCCTTGTGGCTGGTGCCCGGTGTCCCCAGCAGACAGGAGGCGGCAGCTCTGGGTAGACACTGAGGTGCACAGAGCCAGGGCTGCTGTTTAAGGAGGAACCTTGCCTGCGTTAAGCAGGAAATTGGGGAACAACATTTGCATGTGCTTCTTTTATAAGGGCCTTTCACAGATCACACAGATTTGACTGTTGACTACAGTGGTTTTGAGAGCCATGGAGAAACCTGGAAATGGGGTTTTGTTACTGTACCAGACAAATTGTACATTAAACCAGGAGCTTGGGGAAACAAATAAGGATCTAGAGGAGTTCCAGATTGTGTCTCTGACTGGATATTATCAAGGCAAAAACCTCCCATGGTGTGGGACTTCCCCTCTCTGCCAAGGAAATATCCCCGTGTCCTACCAGGGAAAAATCTCCGAGGGAAAAATCCAGTTTCTCAGTGAAGGATGGATCCATGCTACTCCAATGTACCATGAGTGGACTGAGCCCCAGCAGCTTGGGGATGCATTACTTTATTCAGATGGTCCCTGACCTTTGGTAGAAGTGACAGTTTGTTTCATAGCAGCTGAGGGAGTGATACCCCTAGAATACAGAAACCTAATGAAACTCGATGTTTTTTATTTCAGGTGGAGGGACTCCCAGGGTGTGATGGTTAAATGCTGTTAATTTGCTTCGTGTCTGGGAAACTGGCTATCATTAGAACAGGGGAAATGAGGGAAACGAGAAAAAAAAACAGAGCGTAAAAATCCTCCCTTTCCTAAGAGGGCAGTTGGTCCTTCATAGTTGCTTTGTGCTTATCTCTGCCCATGCACGTGTGCTGGGTGTCTCTGCCCTCTGGTGCCTGTGCGTGCGGGGGAATGCTGCATGCATGGATCTGGTGTGTCCATTTGCATCATAGCATGTAATGTGCACTCATCTGGTCTAAGGGATAGGAGAAGGGTGAGGTCCATCAGGGATACATCCTGCCATGCACAGATGCTGAGCTGGGAGGGAGGCACCAAACCCTGGGTGCCTAAGTATTTTGCCTCCTGTCAAAAACCTGAGTTGCCCAGGGTGGTTAACCCCTTGAAGTCTAGTCCTACACAGCTGCATAAAGCCCCAGCCCTTGGGTGTCTGTTGGCCTACTGGAGTAGTTCAGGCTTCCCCAGGACCTTTCCCCTCTACCTGCAGAGTATGGGTCATGGCCCAGCTGCCCTTGAGTGCTGCATGATGGGGAGAGCCCAGGGCTGGGGAGCCCCATCCTGCCCTGTACAGGGTGTGTGCAAGCCACAGGTGTCTGGGACAGGGTCCAGTCCTATCAGCATCCTCTTGTTCAGCTGCGATCTCCTGCAGCTCCTCCCAGCAGTCCCTGGGTTGGTCTCTGCAGGTATGGTCAGGACTGGCCCTGCTGCTGTGTGGCATGGACATATGGCCCATGGGCTTGGTCATGTCAGAGCAGGAGACAGAGTTCTCAGGGAGAGGGGTCATGTGGTACCACCAAGCAGCCAAAGATGTCAGACACCCCCCACCTCCACTCCCTGATATCTCCCAGTGTCCCCAGCTGGACCCTGTTTCCTGTGGGAGCATGGGTTGGATAGCAGGACAGACTTCTCTGTCTGGATCCAGGTGACAACCCTGGATCTTCTGACTGCTCTCTACCCCCTTGCTTCCTGCTGTGGCTTGCTCCTGACTCCTAGATCCATCCCCCTGCAGCACCAAGCCCTGACTGCCCACAGCCACGCTGCGTCCCTTATGCTCTGGGCCAGGCTAGGGCTGTTCTCTGCCCTGCTCCCCGTGAAGAGAGAGGGCACACAGCTGAGGCACAGGGCCCTGCCCCAGGCAGGGGCTGCAGCTGCGCACAGGTTGCATTATCCAGTATTGGCTGAGCGGCTGAGCCTGAGGTGGCTGAGGGAACTGGGTGCCCGGTGCCCAGGCCTGCATGGTGGGTTTTGCAGGACAGAGTCACTGAGACTCCCTGGAGCACCCACTTCAAGCACGGCCAGTGTCTTCTCTCACATCCTGTCCTCCCCCATCACACTTGGACCCAGCTGTTGGGATGTGGGACTGTCCTGGTCTGACCACAAGCACCCACCAGCCAAAGGCTGCAGCCCAGCACTGCCCCTCCCTGTGCCACAGCTTGGGGGTGTTTCCCAGGGTGTGAGTGCTGGAGAAGTCCCATTCAGCCTGCCTGGGGACGGTGCAGGCAGGCTGGCCCTGGCTGTGTGAGGCACTGGGGCAATTCCCCAGATCCTGGCGTCTCCCGGCTGGCTGCATCTGAGCCGGCTGCTGCAAGGAGCTGGGTGGGTGCTCTGGCCAGGTCCCTGCTGCCCAGCTGGGCACGGACCGGGTGCTCTGTGTTTCCCACTGTGCATTATTTTTGGTGCCCATTGCAGGGGCTGGAGCCCAGAGGGAGAAATGTGCCTGGGGTGTGTGTCCAGCTTCACTTCAGCTGTTTGTTCAGGCTGTGGCTGCTTCTCGCTCCTGGCCATGAGCTGACAAGAGATTTGCTCAGAAGTTTTTGTATTGGGCACAGCAGGCTTCTGATCACTGTGGGCTTCACACCGTGATACCCAGCCCTGTCCTCAGCTCTCAGATTGTTCTTCTGCAGGTACAAGGTGTTGCTGGAGTCATCTCTGGAGATGTTCAATCGCCCCTTCACCGCAGCCCTGTAGTATTTGATGAGATTACAGGTGTGAAGCATTTATACCTGCAACCCCCTCCAGTCCCTTCCCAGGAGCCTGGCAAGCCCAAATCATAAAGAAGTTGATGATGGTGGACCCAGAGATTTTGCAGGAGAGGCACAGAGACTCTCCAGGCTTCCTCACATCCCCTCCAGACTCCAACAGCTGCACCTGGGACTGGTTACCTGGGGAGAAAAGAGCATAATTCAGGATCCTGTGCCTGCCAGCCTGTGTAAAAGCCCACAGAACCAAGGGGCATTAACTGCCAATTTCCATTCGCCTTTGCATCAGGTGAGTATTGTATGTTGCTTCTTGGGTCTGTACACAGAACTGTAGGAAGTTTCATAGATTTCACAGATTTCAGAGACGTTAGGGATGGGTGGGACCTCGGAAGATCATTGGGTCCAGTCCCCTGGCCCAGGGGTAGGAAGCTATGGTCAAAGTATCCCAAGCTAGATAAGCATCCAAATGTTTCTTAGAAGTGTCCAGAGCAGGTGTTTGCACCACTTCTGGGTGGAGTCTATTCCAAGCTCTGGGGACTCAGACAGTAAATAAAATTTGTCTTATGTCCAGCCTAAAACGGTCTTCCAGGAGTTTGTGATGGTTAGACCTTGTCTTCCCTTGGGGTGCCCTGGTGCACAGACGATCTCCCAGTTCCTGATATAAAACCCCTTATGTATTTACTTGCAAGTTGTCCATCAAGAATGACAGGGCCCGGGAGGGGGGGGGCGCTGCTGGCAGAGACAGAGACCTGCATCTGGCCCCCTCCTCCCTCCTCCCCACCCCAAGCTGCAGCCGGGGCCATGGCCGCTCTCTGCCTCCCCCCTACCACTTTGGGCTGGAGCAGGGGCTGGGGCCGAAGCCATTCTCCCTGCTCCTCGCTGCCGATTTGGGTGGGGGCTGGGGCCTCTCCCACCTCCACTTCAGTCCAAGGCCAAAGCTGGAGCCGGGCCTGCAACTGTGGCGGTGGTTGCGGCACTAGTTACAGCCGCAGCGGTGGTCACGGCAGGGCACAGCCAGTGGTCACCCACCCCTCCCCTTCCTGCTCTCCTACCTCCATCCCTTTTTCCCTACAACCTGCCTCTCCCTGCAGGCTGGTGGTGGTGGGGGGCTCCAACCCCTGGCTGCAAGGAGTGGGGCAGGGGGAATCCAGCCCCAGTCCCTGCTATTATGGCAGTACTCCACCATGTGGGGCAGGTTGAGGCCAGCACTGCGCAGCACCCCATGCCCCTGCTGCCTCCTAGGAGCAGGAAAGGGGTCGGGGGGGGGCAATGCCTCCCTCCTCTACTGCCCGCTCTGGCCCCTTAGTCCCCACTGTCATGTGAGCCTGTGGCCACTACTGTGGCCACTACTTTTTAGTGACACTTCTGTGCAGTAGACAAATAATTACAAACAGTAGTGTATTAGCACTGTGCATGCTGTGATGCACTACTGCACAGTGTTATTAGGCTACTGTGCATGAAGCATCTTGTGTAGATGTGGCCACTGGGTAGCAACTTAGGAAAAGGGCAGATTGTTCTGTCTTCAGGTATTTGTATTCTGTCATGGGGATCTTGTCTTGTCCTTAATGGCATGCCCTAGTTTGCTATTCTTGATGGCTTTCACCAAAGATTTAGAGTGAAATTCACCCTGTTTTTATAAGAATCTGGAGTAATTCTAGGTTCTAGTTTGATCATGGAAAGTTGGTGTAAAAATTGAGGTATCAGAACAGCTGCTTTCCTGAAAGCAGGTGAATTTCCATTATGCACTTCCTGGGGATCAGGCTCCTGGGTGAGTGCACTGGAAAAGTTTCAGGAGCAATTCTTTTAAGTCAGTTCTGGTCTGTCTGCTCTTGGTATGTGCGATCATGGGAGGAAACATTGTTTTGTTTTTTTTCCCCAACAGTCTTTAAGGCAGTTAAAGGAGAATACAAGGTTTGTATCATTTTAAAGGTTAGATACTAATGGCAGGTGGGATCCTGTGCACTCCAGCCCTGTTCTGCATGGAGAAGTCCGTTTCAGGGAGATCCTGTTACTGCTGCAGGTGCATCAAGGGCCCTTGGTGGGTCAAGTCCAAGGGTCTCCATTGAAGTGTGAATGCAGGTTATGGGGCTTATCTTAATTGGATCAGACAACGGGCTTGTCTAGCCAGGACTTCTTCTCCCATTCTGGCTTATATCAGAGGTTTAAGGCATGGTGTATGGGTCTCACCATACTTAGCAGCACTGGGATGTCCTGCCCTAGGGGAAAGGGCTCACTCTCTCAGAGTTTAAGACTGCCTTAATGCCTTAAATTAATTTCAGTAATGTTTGAATGATTAATTTCAATTACTTTATGTAATTTAGTTTGATGTGTAATTGCTCAACATCATAATTTGGCTACAAGAATTCCAGACAGGGGTCAGGTGAGCTGGTAGAGTGGATAAGGTGCTGGACTAGGCCCAAGGGAGCAAGAGTGCACTCCATAGCTGTACCCCAGCCTGCCAGTCTGACCTCAGGCTGGTCATAGATTTCATAGATGTCATAGATTTCCAGGGTCGGAAGGGACCTGGTAGATCAGCCGGTCTGACTCCCTGCTCCAGGCAGGAAAGAGCGCTGGGGTTAAGTAACCCCAGCCAGATGCCTGTCCTTGTCTCTTTTTGAACACCTCCAAGGTTGGGGAAAGAGCCACCTCCCTTGGAAGCCAATCCCATATTTTAGCAACCCTCACGTAAAGAATGTCTTCCTTCTGTCCAATCTAAATCTATTCTCCTTCAGTTTGTGGCCATTATTTCTGGTAACCCCAAGGTGTGCCCTGGTAAACAGAGTGTCCCTTATTTCCTGATGACCCCCGCGATGAGTTTGTAGGCAGGCACAAGATTGCCTCTCATCCTTCTCTTGCACAGGGTGAGGAGACTCAGGTCTCTCAGTATGTCTTCAGAGAGTCTTACCTGCAGGCCCTCAGCCATACAAGCAGCCCTCCTCTGAACCCATAAAGACTTTTGTTAATTGGCACTCAGCACGTGAGTGCATGATAACATGCCTGGTTGTGAGTGGGCATGTCTGGTGTGGCTGGTGGGTTTGCTGGTTTGCTGTTTGGTTTTGTTGATTGATACCTGTGAGAGAGAGAGACTGATAGAAGTGTGGTGAATGAACGAGGTGGAAGTGGCTTTCTGGTGTATTGGTCCATTGGTGTGGGTGATCATTGTGTGGTGTTGTGTCTTGGGCAATGGCATGACCGTGGAGGTTGGACGAGCCAAGCACACCCTTGACAGGGAGGCTGCCACAGAACTACCATTCATCCTCACTGACCTCGAATCCTGAGACTCCACCTGTCTGCACCACTGCTGGTCTCCTGGTTGTGATCTCCCAGTAAGAGTGCTTAGGGTGGGCTCCCCAGTTTCTCTCTCTGGGCGTGCATAGCACTTAAGTAGCAGCCCTCCGCCCTCTGGGGTAAGTATCACCCACCCATCACTTGTTCCGTTACCTCCCTTCTTTAAATCAGTAGGTAAACTGCCATTGGATAATCCCTTTCAATGTGATATATGTTCCCTGTGTTCTGGGATGGCAGAGATCCAGTGTTGAAAAATGATTTCCACTCAAATAAAGTCCACACTCATCCCTAAGTTGATATTGATTCTGAGGTGCTAGTGTTTGTGGTGATTGAACTGTAAAATAGGAATGAGATCAGTTAGGTATAGGTTTTAGGAATACTAAGAATAGTTGTACTGGATGTTGACTTCGCTCTTGTTTAGTGTTGTTGCTTATTGTACCTGTTGTGTCTTTGTTGTTTTATTATTAATAAACTGTTCCATTTCTTTCAGGTACACAACAGTGTGTGAACAGCCTGATTGCTCACAATACAAGCAGTTGCTGGATTGATAGGGTGGTGATTGATACACCTGGTCATTTTGTTCACCAATAATCACCTCACTTTGAACCAGACTATTTGGTCAGCTGTTAATTGGAGAGCATTAATCAAGTCCAGGACCAACATCAGGACTACAGAGCTGTGTCCCTAGTCCTGTAACAGCACAGCAGTCTGCTGGCAATTGCCTGAGTCCTGGGTGCCAGCCTAGGGAGTCTTTGCCTTGTATTCCTGCAAGAAGGACAGGCAGAGCAGGGGCATGATGGAGACCAGGGACAGGACTCCTTGGTCCTTTTTAAATCAGATTCTGACCCACTGGTCACTTTTGAGCCTTCCCTGGATTTAATCCCTGGCTGGTTCAAGCGATCTAAAAGGCCCGATGTGTCCGACCCAGCAGGCAGCGGAGCACAGGCTGGCAGCTGCTGCCTCTGCTGCTCACACAGCTAGGTCGGTCCTGCAGGGCTGGTTTTTGTGCAGGCTCTCATGGGTTTTCATTCACTGTGTGAGTCTCTGACACAGTAATACTGGGCTGTGTCTCCAGGTTGGACCCCGGTCAGACGCAGATGCACTTGGCTGCTGGACATGTCTCTGCTGATGGTGAGGCGGCTTTGGAGAGCGCTGTTATAGCAGGTGTTTCCACCAGCCCAGATACCTCTGACCCACTCCAGCTGTTTCCCTGCTGCCTGCTGAAACCACTGCATATTATAGCTAGTGAGAGAGAATCCAGACACGGTGCAGGTCAGGCTGAGGGTCTCTCCGGGCTTCACAACCCCTGGGCCAGACTCCTTCAGCGTGACCTGGGCCAGGACACCTAATGGAGAAAAATACAGCATTAGCAAATGGTCAGTCTTCTACCCGTCCCACTCTCATCCTGCCTCTGCATCCCCCTGTCCCACAAGACAGGAGGCACTTACCCGGTGGAGCTGCCAGAAAGATGAGCAAAGCCAGTGCTGGTGTCATGGTCATTGTGGCTGATGCCTGGTGTCCCCAGCAGACAGGAGGTAACAGCTCTGGGGAGACACCGAGGTGCACAGAGCCAGTGTTTAAGGCTGGTGTTTAAGGAGGAACCTTATATGCGTTAAGCAGGAAATTGGGGAACAACATTTGCATGTGCTTCTTTTATAAGGGCCTTTCACAGATCACACACAAGGTAGGTTTGGCTGTTGACTACAGGGGTTTTGAGAGCCAAGGGGAAACCTGGAAATGGGGAGTGGGCTTTGTTACTGTACCAGACCAATGGTACATTAAACCAGGAGCCTGGGGAGCAAATAAAGATCTAGAGGAGTTCCAAAATGTGTCTCTGGCTGGATCTTATCAAGGCAAAACCTCCCATGGTCTGGGACTAACCTTTTTTTTCCCAGGGAAATCTCCCAGAGTCCTGTCAGGGAAAAATCTCCCAGGGAAAAATCCAGTGTCTCAGTGAAGGATGGGTCCATGCTACTTCAATGCTCAATGAGTGGACTGAGCCCCAGCAGCTGGGGGGTACCTTACTTCATTCAGAGAATCCCTCTCCTGGGATTAAAGTGACAACTTGTTTCATAGCAGCTGCGGGAGTGGTACCCCCAGAATACAAAAGCGAATGAAACTGGATACATTTGTTTGCACTAGGAAGGGATCCCAGGGTGTGAGAGTTAAATGCTATGAATATCCTTCATGTCTTGGAAACTGGCTCTCTTTTGAAATGGGGAATTGAGGGCATGGGGAAGAAGCAGAGCATAACAATTCTTCCTTTCCTAACAGGGCAGTTGGTGCTTTATGGTTGCACTGCGGTTGTTTCTGCACATGCCGGGGCACCTGTGTGCGCAGGGGAATGCTGCATGCACGCATCCGGTGCGTCCGTCTTCATCACACCATGTAAACGTGCACTTGTCTGTTGTCTTATGTCAAATCCTTCTGGCTCTTGTGGAAAACCCGAGTGGCCCAGGGTGGTTAACCCTTTGGAGCCCAGCCTCGCCATGCGCCAAAAGGTCTTGTAGGCCCTGGTTGTGGCAGCCTCAGTGTTCCCAGCTGGCCCCTGTTTCCTGTGTGGGCATGGGCTGTTCAATGCCCTGTGAAGGGAGGGGGCATGCATCTGAAGCACACGGCTCTGCCCCAGGAAGGGGATGAAGCGTCTGAAGCATCCAAAGCATTTCCAAAGTGCTTTGGACGCTCCGAACTGCTTCAGATAGCTTAACTGAGCCCACGCTTTGATCCAGGCATGCTGCTTGGGATGCTGAAGTGTCCAAAGCGGCACCAGATCTGAAGCATGATCCAAAGACCAGCACAGCCCTAGTGAGCAGGGGCATGCTAGGAGTTAGGAGCCAAGCTGACTCTGGGCCTGCCCAGCACACCTGCTCTCAGGGACAGGGTAGTTGGACCAGACTGAGGGAAACTGGGACCTGGCAGGATCCCATTAGGCCTGGCAGCCCCTGTTAGCCCTGACTGGGTCTGCGCTTTCCCCCACCACCCAGATTGGGCTCACAGTATCCCCATCAACCCCAGTTCCCAGCCAACAGGGCCCAGAACAGCAGGGTACCATCTGGCCATCTTGCAGTGGAGGTGGAGGCCATAAATTCAGCCATGCGTGGGAAGTGGGCATGGCCTGGACCCAATCTATCCTGCTGAGGGTGGGGGCATGACCTGGTCCCAAACTGGCAGCGAAGGTGGAAGGGTGTGTGGCTTAGCCCTGACCCGGCTTTCTGGGAGGAGGAGGCATGGGAATTTGGCAGTGGGGGAGGATGGCAGTATTAATGGCCACTGCTCCCCTGCTGCCAAAATTCCCAAGCTGTGGGGACTTGCAGAGGCCAGGTGTCATTGCTCCACAGGCTGCATTTGGCCCACAGGTCAGAAGTTGAGCACCCCTGGTTTAGAGGACTTCTCCAAGACCCCTCATGCGCTCCGTCAAAAATGTTTCTCATCACACTCTGCTGTTATGCTAAAATTGCAGATCCAGCCTTCTCAGAGCAGCCCTGCAAGCCGGACTTGTCTGAAGAAGGAGGAGGAGGATCCCTGAAAATGCCAGTCGAGACAGGTAAAACTTCCACTGAAAATAACAGAGGCTCTCCCAGGAATCCCTCTTGGACTTGGGAACCTTTCCCCAGATACTCCCTGTGGGGGACACAGTGACATTTCTCTCCACAGGAAAACAGGAGGTTGTAAACAGTGATGCAGTAGTTATAAATATACCTATTTGAGTAGGAAGGATGTCCTGTTCCTTAGTGTCCTGTAAATCCATATATTCTAAGTGCCATCCAACTCCACACAGCTTGGCCAAACCTCCACACACTCCTTCCTCATCAAACCACCTACTCAAAGGCATTGGATTATCTACCTGCATCCCTAACAGCTCTCTGTGACGTGGGAACACAGCTCTGTGGTGAAGCAACCTAGGAACCTAAATCCCATTGGTTCAACATGGGACACATTTGACAGAAAGCAGCCACTGCCTTCTCCATGGGGTAAGTGCTCATTAGGGTGACTAAGAGCCCCGGTATCTCTAAGAGACATGGAGGGTGTGACATGGGCTTTCTGAATGACTCCAGCTGGGGTTTGTCTCACTGTGTGCCTGGCACAGTAATACACGGCTGTGTCATCCGTCTTCAGGCTGTTCAGCTGCAGGTAGGCTGTGCTGATGGAGGTGTCCCTGGTGATGGTGAATCGGCCCTTGAATGCCTCGGCATAGCCCGTACTGCCCTGATCCGTGGTGATGTGTCCTACCCACTCCAGTGCTTTCCCCGGACACTGGCGAACCCAGTGCATGCTATAATCAGTAAATGGTGTAGCCTGAGGCTTTACAGCTCAGCTTCACCGATTCCCCAGGCTTCTTAACCTCTGCTCTGGACTGTGTCAGCTGGATCTGGGAGCTGACTCCTGAAGAGAAAGAAGAAAGGAAGAAATTAAGTCAGGTTCATTACTACCTTTTAAAAACCCTTTCCTAGTTGTATCTAGGTCTGCCCTTTGTTTTCCCGCATAGAAATATGTGGACTGCTCATATCTATTAACTGTTTTATTCCCACTGCCAACCTGTCAAAGTGGATGGATTGATATCCTTACTCCCCTTCGAGCATATCAAGCCGCACAGAATCAGCCCCAGATTCTCATCTCTGCTAAAGAATATGAAATCGCAGGCCTCACAGACCCTGACAGTGGCATTGCTGAGCCTCCAGGGTGGGAATGAAACTCCAGTGTTCCCGTATCCCTGCCTGGAGCCTAGTCCCGTCTTCCCTCCTCTCCACAAGGTCCTGTGCTCACCAAGTGCTGGCTTCTTCTACACTCACGTGAGCAAGCTGCCAGGAAGAGGAGCACACCCAAACCTGCCATGCTGCTTTCCCTCACTGCTTTCCCGTGTGGGTCAGCCTCTCCTTTATTAGGGAGTTCCTCTGCCTCATTTGCATGTGGTCACTACTAAAGCCTTTAAATGATGCTCATCGGTACGGGCATTAAACCATATATGTCTCAAGCCCCACAGGGTGCAGACGTGATGGCTGTAGCAGTGGCTGGTTCGAGACAGCACAGGAGCCATCTGACTTTAATGGGAGAGGACTGTGAGTTAGGTTGGCCAAATATTGTGTGCAGGTGTCTAGTTCTAGGACATGGGAAGGGGAAAGATCAGGGATATGAATGCAGATGGGAAGGCATAAGATCTAGCAATCAGGACATGGAAATACTCTTCACAGACAACCTCTGCAGGAGACACTGGAGTTCCCTGCAACACTTTCAACCTTCTCGGCTGGTTACTGATACTCAGAACGAGATGCTGATGGCTGCCGCCACCTTTCTGATGATCCTCTTAGATGTGGTAATTGTGGCCTTTGCCCCTTGTTTCCTGGTAGAGGAGCTGGGATGTTTTGGTAATGGAGTGATCTCTGGCCTGCAGGAACATAGGGATCTTGTGTAAAAAAGGGGCTGTTGGTGGGGAATGGATGCCCACATGAAATAGTCCAGCAGATCTGTGTTCATACAGTGCCTGTTCCCATCCCTGGGCTCAGGGCTGTCTGCTTTGTGGGTGCCTGTCCCCTGCAGCAGAAGGGTGATACGCAGCTGGGGTTTTTCAATATACACAGAGCGGTCCCATTCACTGTGTTCCTCACAGTAACATCAGGCCTTGCCCATGGGTCTTCATCTGCTGAAACAGCAGGCTACCCTCAGAGATGCTGAAACGCCCTCCCCTTGAATCTTGGCGCAGCAGGACTGTGGGTCACTCTGGCCCCTTTCCATGCCCACAGGCCGTGTTGGGTTTCATTCAGCATCCAGGATGGGTCCAGGTTCCCAATTGCTTTCAGGACTGAAGAGAAAATAAGGAGATGGGTCCCTCCCTCCCACACACAATTCAGTGCACTGACTGTGGCTGTCACAGACAGAAGGTCATCCAAGGCTTCATGGGGATGGGGAAAAGGACAGACACACGTTAGATGCATCTGTAAGAGGGTGGAGTCATGTTCAACTCCACCCTCAACTTGGGCAGTAGTGCCTAACTACCTCCGTGAGCTGACTGAAGAATTCTTGGTCCAGCTCTTCCCCTTGGTTGGGTGGTCTGTAGTAGACCATGACCATTATGTCCCTTTCCCCTCAACGTCCTTGTATTCTAACCCAGAGCACTTCAGTGTGCCCCTCCTCTGACCTTGTGCTACTCATTGAGGATGTGTATTCCTCCTTGACATAGAGCACCACACCCCCACCTTTCCTCCCTGTCCTGTCCCTCCTGTACAGCCTATTCACTGCCCAGTTGTGCGTTGAGTCCCACCACGTTTCTGTGAGCCCTGCTACATCTGGGTTGGTGTCAGCTAGCAGGAGGGTAAGTTCTTCCTGCTTGTTCCCCATACCACGAGCGTTTGTGTAGAGGCATTTGAGGACTCCTGAAGATGTGTGCACTGGCCCCCTAATCTCAGCACTGCCCTGGCCCCTGTTACTTACCTGGGCATTTGTTCTGCTTATCATCAGTCTAGGCTGGGCTGTTTTTGTGGGTGACATTTGGTTTAGTGGTCCAAGGCTTTCTCCCTCCTCATCTTCCCCTTCCCCCGATGAGCCTAATTTAAGGCCCACCAGAGGAGATCCATCAACCTAGAAGAGAACACACGCTTACCTTTGGGGGAAAGGTGGAGCCCATCCCACCCAAGCATGTCTCTCATCCTGATGTGTGGGACATTGTCAAGGAAGCCAAAGCCCACCTTGAAACACCATTCCTGAAACTGCCAGTCGGTCTCTCTGATGCAGGTCTCGTTTCGTCGTCAACGTCCGGTCACTGGTAGGACAGAAGAGAATACCACCTGTGGCAGAAATGCTACCACAGGTGACTCTCTCCAAAAATCTGTCCCGGTCAGCTTGGGACATTGGGGTTGAAATCCTAAGGGAGGGGGGATTTTCCACCCTGCCTATGTGACAAAAACCTGGTGCCTAGGGTGTGGTCCCTCTGGTGTGGTCCACAGATGTTGCAGGGCAATAGGTGGTGGCTGTGATAGGGCAAAAATACATTTTATGGAGCAGACTGCCATGTTTGTATACCCCACCTTCTTTTAAAAGACTCAGATTTCTTCCCCTGCCGTTGCTCTGGTCCTTGTTCTGTTTGGGCTGGAACAAGCCCTGGCCTGTGGTTGAAGAAGCTAGAGCAACTGTCTGGTGGGGATCGACTCCATTTCCTGGCATCTCCATTGACTTCAGTGATCTTGCCCATGCCTGGAGGGTGAACGTTTCAGAAGTGCAGGGGCCTGATCCACTTGGCTTGGAGCTGGAGTAGCCCATGTCTCCCTGGAAGGCCATGGCTCTTGGGTTCCTACATCCCTGAGCTACCTCTGTCAAGGAGACTTTGGGATTCTTAACTGTCTGACCTGTTTGCAAATTGTTGTCTAAGTTGGGAGAGACAGAGAGAAATGGAGACTCTGGGGTGTGAACTTCAGCTTCCCAGAGGAGATCCCTTCCCACAAGGCTCCTCCTGCTTGCTTGCTTGCTTGCTTTCAGGGCCACCAGGAGTTTCAGCTCTTTGAACCTCTCTGAGTCTTGTAGTGGGACCTAGGGTTGAGGAATGCCTGGCTGGGGGGCCCTTCGTCTTGGTCTGGAGAGGGAAGGGAACGCAGAGAATAGGAGGCAGGCAAGAGCAAGAATGGTACAAATTTCTGGGCACCTGAGTGAGTCTGGTTGTCACTATGATGTTGCCTGTTGTAGCTTCTGTTGTGTTGAATTGTGGTATCAACTGGTGTCTGGGACACTCCCCGGGAATCTGCCTAGAAGGGACATCTCCTGCAGCTCATATGGGGGAGCGAGCCCCAGTCATGGATGACTTGCCTAGAGCGGCAGGGGCGAAACCCCACTGGAACAGGACAGCAGGCGCCCTGCCGAGCACCAGACCCACACATTGGTATCCGAGGTGAGATGCCAAGGAGGATGTGATCAGGTCCCATAGGAGAGCCCTGGCTAAGAATGTGGACTGATTGTCTCTGCTTTCACCTCATCACCTGGTTTTTAGCTGCTTTGTGTAGGTAACAAAGGCATCAGCCTCAAGACAAGAAAGCAAGTGGTGGGTAATATATTGCAGCCGGCAGTGAAGTATCCTGAGGGTTAATCACTTTCCTGGGTCACCACATGCCTTTTCCCTTGACTCCATTCATTCTGCTTCCAGCTGCTGGACCCTCCCTGCTTGCTCACCCACTAGACACCACATAACCAGATTGCTCCTTGGTGCCCACATCTTGGGCATTCAGGGCACTATTTGGGATTCAGGGCACTATTAAACACTCCCCAGACTGTCACTGCTTGAGGGAAGCTCTCAATGGATGGCTCAGGTAATGGGAAGCTCGCACTGGGCATCTGTCTCACTAGGTCCAGGTCTTTCTGTACCTTCTCTCTAGGTCAGGCCCTGGCTACAGGGATTTCAGGGGCTGGATCATGTGGAGGCAGCTGGGGCTGAAGATGCACATTTCCTATAGATCTGAATGCTCAGCCCAGCCTCTTGTGGGGATACATAAAGGTGTGAACAGGCTGAGACCTACAGAGACACCTGGGGAGGATACTGATGTGTGGACATCTCCATCCCTCAGGGATAGGGGACGTATCCCCAGGCTGTTACTACAGGCTCTGCCCTGAGGCACATTGGGGAGTTGTGAGGTCTTCTGATTGTGGGGCTGTGTTGTTGGGTGCCCTGGGAGATGTGGGGATGCAGAGCAGGGCAGGAGGAGGTGCTGGACGGGAGTGGAGGAGATAGGGTGGATGGGGGCAGGAGATGCCCGGGATGGATCTCAACACAGCGCTGCAGCTGGTGTGAAATCCAGAGAGGAGACGGATGAAGACAGAGGTTTCCAGGCCCCTGCCCTGTCCTTTCACCTGCTGCAAATCATGTACTGTCATCACCACCTGCTGGAACAGGCTGGGAAATGGCCCTGGCAGGTTTTTGCCTGGCCTCAGAGGGGCTTTCTCTTGCTCTGTACCGTGCACAGTAATATGGGTTTGGGTCGGTGAGATTCAGGCTGCTCATTTGCAGGCACAGCAACTGGAGAGACACTGTGTCTGGAGATGGTGAATCTCTCTTTCACTTCTGGCGCCTATCCAATAGTATTTGAGCTCCCATTGATTCCCAGGGAGTTTGGCTCTGGGCTGAAGGGGGCTCCGGGCAGGCCCTGCATGAGCAGCTGGAGCCTTGTGTCTCAAGGATGATAGTGCCCTTGCTCCTCTGCTGCCTGAGTCCAGATCCCCTCTGCGCCCTGGCCTTGGCCCTTAGACCATGAAAGCTGCATCATAGCTGTTTATCGGCACCTACACAGTTCGAAGTTTCTTAACGTGATTTATTTGTTATGAGCTCTTACACTACTTGTCTCAATTCCATTGGCCTTTTCCTTGGATCTACTTCTATCCCATAGCAGGCTTGGAGTGTGGCTGAGCTTGTGATGGTCCAAGAAATGTACATACAGCAAATATCTGGTGACAGTTTATACTGGACTTTCAGTTTATACTGTATTTCAGAGAGGTTTTGGACAAACTCATGGGCCCCAAGGTACTTCATAATGTCTGGGGAGGAATGAAGTGCAGCCAGAGCTAAGTAGCAAGAAAAGCAAGGATTTGTGATTAGTTCTGTTTGCTGCAGTTTTTTTGTGGGTATTCTGTGAGCAGAAATCAAGTCTGGAGACTTGTAGCTTGGAAGGTCCAGGGAAAGTATGAGGCAAGGACTTTTGTTGTCCCCACATCTTGTATTGCAACCAAAAGCACATTTGGGAAACAATTTATACACAGTTTCTAGCCCAAAGGGCCCTTCCTCTGTTCTGGGCATGTTTCTCTCCCAGTTGCACTCTGATCAACGGTGGTGAGCGTTGCTGCCCCTTGTTCTTGGTGCCGGGTGGGAGAATGGATGACAGTTACACGGAAAGGAAAAGGGATTTCTTTCAACTTTCTAGTTGGTCACTGCAATGTGTTGAGTCTGATTCCCAACTCGTCTCTGGTGGAATTTCCTTGGTGGGCACAGGCAGGTATTGGGGATGTGGTGGGTCACTTGTGCTCTTCCCAGTACAGCTGTAGTGTTGAGGGAGGAGCTGTGGGGGCCAGCTGTACCCCAAAGCAGCTGCCTCTGTGTGTCTGTGCTGGTGGCTTTTGCTGCAGCCCTGAGATCAGAGCACAGTGGGTGTGTGTTGGGGCTGTCCCGGGCGCTGTTTGTGGTATACAGGAAGTTATTGTAAGTGTGCAGTGCTGCGTCTTCTGTGTGTGCAAGCTCCAGGGTGCTGTCTCTGGGAGACTCCCCCCTCCCAGCCCTTCCCCACATGGGTTGGACTAATGCGGGCTGACCTCACAAAAATCACCCAGGAGTGTTTATGGGCAGTGCAGGAGGGGCAAGCAGGGCTCTGGGGGTTGGGGCCTGGACTGGGCTCAGCTCCTGCACTTGGTCACTGCTGTGCAGGGAGTCAGTGCAGGGCAGGAGGCTGGGATGGGCCCAAGGGAGCAGTGCTCAGCCTGCTTCCCCTTTGGGTGCAGCCCCTACCCTGCTCTGTGCTACCATTTCTCTCCTGGCACAGTAATAATGTGGTGGTGTCTGCAGCTGTCAGGGAGCACCCCTGGGCTGCACTCAATGAGCTGGATTTCAGAAAAGACTTGTGTGGAAAGGGACAGAGAGAAAGGGGATCATTACCCCTTGTGCCAAGCCATGGCTCTGGCCCCCAGGACACCCATAGGTGTGGGCAAAACTGAGGAGCAGAAGAAGAAGAAGCGATTGCACCCTTATTGTCCTGGGATGGGGGAGAGTCCCCAGCAGGCAGGAGGGACCAAAGCTGGTGCTAGGCAGAGACTGAAGGTCCAGGACTAAGGAGGATCTCCTCTCCTTGTGTAAGGTGGAATTTGCATGAGATCTAACTCTGGTACCTCCTCATCCTCTGAGTCCCTCAGTGCCCCCATTAGCACTGGAGAGAATTTCCTTTCCTGTTTGAGACCCTGGGAACCACCCATATACAGTGTGTTTCTCTTGGGATGAGGGGAGGCCTTGGTCAGGATCAGCTCTTGGGAAAGTCCGGTCCAGCTGCCATCTCCAGCTGTGTCAGGCTGAGCAGAGAGGGCTGTAGTATCTGGAGCAGGACAGGGGGTGTCAGTGTTGGAGACAAAGTTGGCACTGTTAGTTAGCCTCACCTGCTTGGCTTCCTGGCTTAAGTGGTCATGTGTTGAGCCTGAGATGAGCTCTTATTTGAGAGTGTGCCCAGTTAAGATCAGAAGATGTTGGAAGAGAGTGCCTAGCACAAAGGTGTGCAGTGTACAGAGCCCTGGCATGCTGGGTGTACTGCCCCCGTGAACACTTTTGTTGATTGACCCTTGGCACGTTAGTGAGTGATAGCATGCCTGGGTGTGAGTGGGTACATGTGCGATGTGGATGGTGGGTTTCACGGTTTGCTGGTTGGTTTTGTTGATTGACACCTGTGCAAGAGAGAGAGAGACTGATAGAAGTGTGGTGAAGGGAAGTGACTTTCTGGTGTATTGGTGCGTTGGTGTAGATGATCGATGTGTGGAGTTGTGCCTTCGGCTATGCCGTGACCATGGAGGTCAGATGAGGCAAGCACACCCTTGACAGTGAGGCTGCCATAGAGCTAGCATTTATCCCCCATGACCTCGAATCCTGAGACTACCTGTAAGAGTGCTTAGGGTGGGTTCCCCATTTCTCTCTCTGGGTATGCATAGCACTTAAGTAGCTGCCCTCTGCCATCTGGGATAAGTACCGCCCACCCATCACTTGTTCCTTTCTCCTTCCTTCCTTAAAGCGAAAGATAAGCTGCCATCAGATCATCCCTTTCAGTGTGATATATGTTCCCTGTGTTCTGGAATGTCAGATCCAGTGGCGAATAAAGTTTACCGCTCACATAAAAAAGTTCAAAGTCATCCCCAATTTGATATTGATTCTGTGGTACTAGTGTTTGTGGTGATTGAATTGTAAAATAGGTATGAGATCAGTTAGGTATAGGTTTTAGGAATAATAAGAATAGTTGTATTGGGTGTGGGCTTCATTCCTGCTTAGTGCTGTTATGTAATGTACCCGTTGTGTATTTGTTGTTATATTATTAATAAACCATTCAATATGTTTCAGTTACACAACAGTGTGTGAACAGCCTGATTACTCATAGTACAAGCACTTGCTGGATTGATAGTGTGGTGATAGATACGCCTGGTCAATTTGTTAGCCAAGAATCACCTTCTCTTGGAACCAGACTATTGTCAGCTGTTAATTGGAGAGTGCTAATCAAGTCCAGGACCAACATCAGGACTACAGAGCTGTGTCCCTAGTCCTGTAACAGCACAGCAGTCTGCTGGCAATTGCCTGAGTCCTGGGTGCCAGCCTAGGGAGTCTTTGCCTTGTATTCCTGCAAGAAGGACAGGCAGAGCAGGGGCACGATGGAGACCGGGGACAGGACTCCTTGGTCCTTTCTAATGTAACCTGGGTGTACACGGGTTTGTACTTCCCTCTCCAGTTGAGGGAATTATTAGTAGGGCAGTGAGCTGTGGAGGGACACCACAGCCCAGTGGCCGCCTCTGTCTCCTATAGAGTCAGATCCAGTCAATCAATTACTTAACTATATACAGATTTATTATCACAACAAAACCATTAAAGGGTAAGATCATATATATATAATCTATGTACAAGTTGATAAAACAATAAACCCTATATATGTGTGTGTGTGTGTATATATATCTCACCCAGTTTGAGGGGTGAGGGGCTTCCCCGTAGGGACCCTCTCTCCAGGTTCACTTACTATTCCACAGTCCCGGAGAATTGCCTCTTGTTCTCCAGGTCAAGCTCTGTCCCTGATGGGTTTTTCTGCTGCCTGACTCTCCTGCTGCTATCCTGGCTTAGGGCCACATGCACCGCTTTGTGTAGTGGGCACTTGGCTTTATGCTAGGGGTTGGCGGCTTGGATATCCTTGTGTAGCACCAGGGCTTGGTCTGTTCCCGGACCCTCTGGGCTGCATTGTTTGCACTGAGCTGCTGCCCATGTTAGCAGCTGTAGACCCAAGACGCCTCAAGCGGCTACCAGGGTCTCTCACCCTCCATGTAGTGCCTCAAGCACTGAGCTCCCAGCCTCATTCTCGGGGTTGAGGACCTGAGCCACCCCAGAGGCTTCAAAGGTCCTGCTCCGTGCAACAGCCTGTGCACCGTGTCTGGCCGCACACCAGAGGTTGCAGACCCAAGCCGCCTCGTGCAGCTCCCAGGGTCTGGACACCGTGCGCTGGGCTGTGCACCGAGAGCCTAACCGCTGGAGCTGTGCCATGCTCCCCACCGACAGAGGTCTGCAGGGGCTCTTCCTGGGCTACTGCTTTGCCCTGCTGAGCAGCTCTCCTCAGCTCTTCTAAACCCCACTTTTCTCTGCATCTGCCCCTTGTGGCGCAGCTCCTTTTATACGCCCCAGGGCTCTGCCCCTAAAGTCCCCCAAACCTGACAGTTTTCGGTGTTCAATCAGGTCCTGAGAAGCTCTTCTCCCCCTCCCTTCAGGAAAGGGGTGTGATGGTCTTTCTCTTGCTGCCTCCTGATTGGTGGAAGGGCTCCACCAATCAAAACAGTGGAATCTCAAGCATAGGATTCAAACCAACCTCTGAAAGGTAAGATTGCTATGCTAAATATCAGATTCTGACCCACTGTCACTTTTGAGCCTCCTTCCCTGGATTGAATCCCTGGCTGGTTCAAGTGATCTAACAGGCCTGATGTGTCCGACCCAGCAGGGAGCAGCGCCTGGGCCTGGCAGCTGCTGCCTCTGCTGCTCACACGGGCGGGCAGGTCCTGCAGGGCTGGTTTTTGTGCAGGCTCTCATGGGTTTTCATTCACTGTGCATCTGGCACAGTAATACTGGGCCGTGTCTGCAGGTTGGACCCCGGTCAGGCGCAAGTAAACTTGGCTGCTGGACGTGTCTCTGCTGATGGTGAGGCGGCTTTGGAGAGCGCTGTTAAAGTAGGGGCTTCACCAGCCCAGATAGCTCCGACCCACTCCAGCCCTTTCCCTGCTGCCTGTCGAGCCCAGTGCACATAATAGCTAGTGAGAGAGAATCCAGACACGGTGCAGGTCAGGCTGAGGGTCTCTCCGGGCTTCACCACCCCAGGGCCAGACTCCTTCAGTGTGATCTGGGCCAGGATACCTAATGGAGAAAAATGCAGCATTAGCAAATGAACAATCTTCTACCATCCTGCCATTCTTCTCTCATCCTGCCTCTGTATCCCTCTATCCCACAAGACAGGAGGCACTTACCTGGTGGAGCTGCCAGAAGGATGAGCAAAGCGAGCGCTGGTGTCATGGTCCTTGTGGCTGGTGCCCGGTGTCCCCAGCAGACAGGAGGCGGCAGCTCTGGGGAGACACTGAGGTGCACAGAGCCAGGGCTGGTGTTTAAGGAGGAACCTTGCATGCGTTAAGCAGGAAATTGGGGAACAACATTTGCATGTGCTTCTTTTATAAGGGCCTTTCACAGATCTCACACAAGGTAGGTTTGGCTGTTGACTAAAGGGGTTTTGAGAGCCAATGGGAAACCTGGAAATGGGGAGTCAGCTTTGTTATTGTACCAGACAAATGGCACAGAAAACCAAGAGCCAAACAATAAAAATCTAGAGGAGTTACAGATTTTGTCTCTGGCTGGGTATTATCAAGGCAAAACCTCCCATGATCTGGCACTTCCCCTCTCTCCCAGGGAAATATCCCAGAGTCCTTCCAGGGAAAAATCTCCCAGGGAAAATTCCAGTTTCTCAGTGAAGGATGGATCCATGCTACTTAAATGTCGAATGAGCCCCAGAGGCTTGGGGGTGCCTTATTTTATTCAGAGGGTTCCTGACTTTTGGTAGAAGTGACAACTTGTTTCATAGCAGCTGAGGGATCGATGCCACCAGAATACAGAAACCTAATGAAACTGGATGCTTTTTATTTTATATGGAAGGACTCCCAGGGTGTGAAGGTTAAATGCTGTGAATTTGCTTCATGTCTGGGAAACTGGCTATCATTTGAACGAGGCAAATGAGGGAAATGATGAAAAAGCAGAGCATAAAAATCCTCCCTTTCCTAAGAGGGCAGTTGGTCCTTCATAGTTGCTTTGTGCTTATCTCTGCCCATTCACATGTGTTGGGTGTCTTTGCCCTCTGGTGCCTGTGTGTGTGTGGCGGGGGAGGCTGTATGCATGGATCTGGTGTGTCCAACTGCATCACAGGATGTGGATGTGCACTTGTCTGGTCTCTGGGATAGGAGAAGGGCTAGGTCCATCAGGGATACATCCTGCCATGCACAGATGCCGAGCTGGAGGAGGGCACCAAACCCTGGGTGCCTAAGTATTTTGCCTCCTGTTGAAAACCTGAGTGGCTCAGGGTGGTTAACCCATTGAAGCCTAGTCCTACACAGCTGCATAAAGCCCCAGCCCCTGGGTGTCTGTAGGCCTACTGGAGTAGTTCAGGCTTCCCCAGGACCTTTCCCCTCTGCCTGCAGGGTATGGGTCATGGCCCAGCTGCCCTTGAGTGCTGCATGATGGGGAGAGCCCAGGGCTGGGGAGCCCCATCCTGCCCTGTACAGGGTGTGTGCAAGCCACAGGAGTCTGGGACAGGGTCCAGTCCTATCAGCATCCTCTTGTTCTGCTGGGGTCTCTTGCAGCTCCTCCCAGCAGTCCCTGGGTTGGTCTCTGCAGGTATGGTCACGAATAGCCCTGCTGCTGTGTGGCATGGAGATATGGCCCATGGGCTTGGTCATGTCAGAGCAGGAGACAGTGAGTTCTCAGGGAGGGGGGTCGTGGGGTACCACCAACTAGCCAAAAATGCCAGACACCCCCCACCCCTACTCACTGATATCTCCCAGTGTCCCCAGCTGGACCCTGTTTCCTGTGTAAGCATGGGTTGCATAGAAGGACAGACTCCTCTGTCTGGATCCAGGTGACAACCCTGGATCTTCTGACTGCTTTGTGCCCCCTTGCTTCCTGCCCTGCTTGCTCCTGACTCCTGGATCCATCCCCCTGCAGCACCAAGCCCTGACTGCTCACTGCCTGGCTGCATCCCTAATGGTCTGGGCCAGGCTATGGCTGTTCTGTGCCCTGCTCCCCATGAAGGGAGGGGGCACGCAGCTGAGGCACAGGGCTCTGCCCCAGGCAGGGGCTGCAGGTGTGCACAGGCTGCATTATCCAGTATTGGCTGAGCGGCTGAGCCTGAGTGAGGGAACTGGGTGCCCGGTGCCCAGGCCTGCATGGTGGGTTTTGCAGGACAGAGTCACTGAGACTCCTTGGAGCACCCACTTCAAGCACGGCCATTGTCTTCTCTCACATCCTGTCCTCCCCCATCACACTTGGCCCCAGCTGTTGGGATGTGGGACTGTCCTGGTCTGGCTACAAGCACCCACCAGCCAAAGGCTGCAGCCCAGCACTGCCCCTCCCTGTGCCACAGCTTGGGGGGTGTTTCCCAGGGTGTGAGTGCTGGAGAAGTCCCATCCAGCCTGCCTGGGGACAGTGCAAGCAGGCTGGCCCTGGCTGTGTGAGGCGCTGGGGCAATTCCCCAGATCCTGGCGTCTCCCGGCTGGCTGCATCTGAGCCGGCTGCTGCAAGGAGCTGGGTGGGTGCTCTGGCCAGGTCCCTGCTGCCCAGCTGGGCACGGACCGGGTGCTCTGTGTTTCCCACTGTGCATTATTTTTGGTGCCCATTGCAGGGGCTGGAGCCCAGAGGGAGAAATGTGCCTGGGGTGAAGCTCCACTTCAGCTGTTTGTTCAGGCTGTTGGTGCTTCTCACTGCTGGCCATGAGCCGGCAAGAGGTTTGCTCAGAAGTTTTTGTATTGGGCACAGCAGGCTTCTGATCACTGTGGGCTTCACACCGTGATACCCGGCCCTGTCCTCAGCTCTCAGATTGTTCTTCTGCAGGTACAAGGTGTTGCTGGAGTCATCTCTGGAGATGTTCAATCGCCCCTTCACCGCAGCCCTGTAGTATTTGGTGCGATTACTGGTGTGAAGCATTTATACCTGCAACCCCCTCCAGTCCCTTTCCAGGAGCCTGGCAAGCCCAAATCATAAAGAAGTTGATGATGGTGGACCCAGAGATTTTGCAGGAGAGGCACAGAGACTCTCCAGGCTTCCTCACATCCCCTCCAGACTCCAGCAGCTGCACCTGGGACTGGGCACCTGGGGAGAAAAGAGCATGATTCAGGATCCTGTGCCTGCCAGCCTGTATAAAAGCCCACAGAGCCAAGACGCCATTCGTTGCCCATCAGAGCTGAACTGAGAAGCGTGCTGGGCCTGTGGTAAGTCTGCCCACGTGGGGCCCTGCCCCACTCTGATCCCATGGGCCCCGGATCTGAAGAAACGGTGGTGGGCGGCGGGCGAGGTAGCGAGTGGCTAAGCTGCTGCTCCATGCAGCTCGGCACTACCGCTGCTTCTCCCAGCTCCGCGGGGTCCCCCAAAGCACAGGGCCCGGGGCAACTGCACCCCCCCCCCAGCCTCTCAGGACAGACCTGCAGCCGATTTTCATTGGCCTTTGTATGTGGTGAGTATTGCACGTTGCTTCCTGGGTCTGTACACAGAACTGCAGGAGGTTTCATAGATTTCATAGACATTCGGGCTGGAAGGGACCTCAGAAAACCATTGGGTCCAGCCCCCTGGCCCAAGGGTAGGAAGTCAGCTATGATCAAAGTATCCCAGCTGGATAAGCATCCGAACATTTCTTAAAAGAGTCCAGGGTAGGTGATTGCCTGTGGGTGAAGTCTGTTTCAAGCTCTGGGGACTCGGATGGTAAAGAAGTTTTGTCTTCTGTCTAGCCTAAAACGGTCTTCCAGGAGTTTGTGATGGTTAGACCTTGTCTTCCCTTGGGATGCCCTGGTGAACAGATGGTGAACATCCCGGTTCGTGATGCAAGACCCCTTATGTATTTACTAGCAATTTGCCTGTCAAGAATGACCGGGAGGGAGTGATGGGCAGGGGGTGCAGGCAGAGAGAGACGTCTGCATCTGGCCCCCTCCTCCATGCCTCAGGCCAGTGCCGGCGTCGCTCCCCGCCTCCCCCTGCCACTTTAGGCTGGGGCGGAGGCTATTCTCCCCCCTCCCACCTGCCAATTTGGGCAGGGGTCGGGGCGTCTCTCCCCTTCCACTTCGGTCTGGGGCCAGAGCCAGGGCTGGGCCTGTGGTTGTGGCAGTGGTTACAGCCACAGTGGTGGTCGCAGAGAGACAGAGCCACCGGTCACCCCGCTCCCTGTCCTGCTCTCGTCCCCTCCCCTCTTCCCCACTGCCTTCCTCTCCCTGCTGGCTGTTGTTGGAGGTGGAGGGTGGTCCAGCCCCTGGAGAGCTGGTAGAGCAGATGAGGCAGAGTGGACTGGGCCGCAGGGAGCAAGTGTGCAATCTATAGCTGTGCCCCTGTCTGCCAGTCTGACCTCAGGCTGGTCATAGATTTCACAGATTTCCAGGCTCGGAAGGGACTATGAAACTATGAAAGTAGTGGGTAGGGGCAGGAGGCGCTGGAGGAGGGGGAAAGGGACCAACTGGGGTACCCCACCAGGCCGCATCCCCTGCCTGCTCCCCCAGCCACCCTGAGTGGCCCCTGACCCATGCCCGATGCCCCAGCCCCACCCCGCACCCTGGACCATGGCTGCCCAACCTGGCCCCAGTTCCCAGTTTAAAAAAAAAAATAAAGCCCCCCACTCACCAGCTTCTGCAGTGGCATGCGGGTTTGGGGGCTCATGGCAGAGCCCCCCATTCAGCAGGGGGCAGCGGGGATCCACCCCCCTACCTGGCAGTACTTGGTGAACTGGGGGCTTTTCTTCATTTTTTTCAGAGTTGGGACCTGGGGCTGGCTGAATTAATTCAGGACAATGAGTCAAATCACCAAATTGAATCACTGTCCCCCAAATCATCTGAATCTGAAGTGATTTTTTGTTTGCTTCACTTGACCTTCACAAGGTCCCCTCACAGTCCAGCACCTCCCGCTCCTGGAGACAGGCCCAGGAAAGAGCCTGTGGCAGAGGGTGCTGGTGGCAGGGAAGCTGCAGGGGCTGGGCCGTGGGAGAAGGAGCTGGGGCTAGAGATGGCCCAGAGGGCTGGGGCGGCCTGAGCTGAGGCTGGAGGGTCAGGGCTGGGGTTGGACTGCTTGTGGGGAGCACATCTCCGTGGGATGCTTGTCCGTGGGATGCACATCTCTCCCCACAGCCTCCAGGAGACCCCCTCACCTGCCCCAACCTGGCGCTGGGCACCAGAGCCCTGACTCTACCCCTGCTGCCAGCCCAAGCCCTGCCCCAAGCACTCGTGGGGGAGCAGGGCCAGGACGACCAGGGCAGTCATGGTGCTGCAGGAAGGGAGCCCAGAGCCAAGCATGGAAGCTCAGCTCCTGGGGCTGTGGTCCCCATCACCCCAGGGCAGGTCCTTGAGCAGGATCAAATTGGGATTTGCATAGAGGTAGTGTGCCAGGGGAGGCTGGGACAGATTAGAGGGCATGTGCACTCCTCTGTCCCTGGCCAGGCCTCCCCGTCTCTGCTGGGGAAGCCTGGGCATGCTCTTTAGGCTTCACCATCACACCCCTTTGGATGCGAGCATTGTTTGTGGTATATGATATGTACCTTCAAGGAGCCAATAGTGGGACCACCCAGTCTCTCCCTGTGATGCCCTGCAGGTGCGGTTTGTGGTGGTGGGGAGTTGTAGTTCTCCCTGCACGATGTGAGCATGTGAGTTGATGAATCCTGTTCCTAATCAAGATAAAGCCGTCTACCACTCCGCTGGTCTCTGCTGAATGGTGACTGGAGGATGGGGCCCCAAAGGCGCGGAGGTCTGAGCGAGTCCCCCGTCCCTGGGACCCGGTGGCATACAGCAAACACTGTACGGTGTCACAAGTGACCCGTCTCTCGGTCGAGTCACCGGCATCCTGATTAAAGGGGTTGCAGCGTTCATTCAAAGAAAAAAATGGAGCATTTCAAACTTCCACCAGCATCCTCCTTCACTGGAAATCTTGGGCAGATTGGAGGAGATGGGAATAGAGGCTTTGATTACACCTTGCAGTCACAAAGGCTGCGGAAGAGGCAGAGGATTATAAAATTGCAGTCATGCTTCACTGCAGTGGGGATAAAGTCCTAGAAGTTGACACCAACATGCAAGGGGTGTCAAAACCCTTCCTGAGGTGTTTGCAGAATTCAAAAAGTACTGGGAACCCAGGAAAAACCCTGTCTTTGAAAGGTAGCAGTTCTGGCAGCTTAGCTACAATGTGAGGCTGCAGGCATAGCTGATTGTGTAAGGGAGCTCAGAAGCAGAGCACAGCATTGTGAATTTGCACTTGCTGAGGATGTTGTGCTGCAGGACAAAATTGTCTTCAGCATAACTGCCTGCAACCTGAAAGAAAGGCTTCAGCTAAATCCCTCCCTCACCCTAGCGCAGCCTGTGGATATCTGCAGAGCAAAGGCTCTCACAAGTGATCAGGCCCGAGTTATGTCTGCAGAAGCAAGTGTGCATACAGGGGAGCAAAAGCCAAGCTGCCAGAGCACTTTGCAAAAGCAAAGCAAGCCACCAACGAAGCTTGTTCCACAGGTGAGCAATGAAGCTAACAAAGGCAGAGCCTGCAGAAGGTGTGGAAACACACACAAGTCTCGGTCCTGCCCAGCTTTTGGAGAAAGTTGTTACAAATGCTTGGGAGTGAACCACTTTGCAAAAATGTGCAAATCAAAGGCACAGGGTCCAAAATCTGCAAAAGGAGCCAGTACCCTATATATGGTCCCAATGGCTGCAAGGCAGCTTTCACAGACCTTTCATAGCCAGAATGCCTGGTATAGCACAGTCGTGATCGCTGGCTTGCCAGTTGCTTTGAAGTGAGATCCTGGAGCAGAAGCAAACATTATCCCAGCAGATGTAGCAAAGCCTTTGCAAGGGAAAGAGCGGAAGACTCCAGCTCATGTTACATTGATTGCCTTCAGCAGTGCACACATCCAACCAAAAAGTGCAATCCTTGCACACTGCAAATCTGGTGCTAATGAACGTGATTTAACTTTTTATATAACAAACAATAGTGACCCACCAATATGTGGTAGGGTGGCATGCACCACCTTAGACCTTCTCCGACATGTCCATGGAATGGCTCGGACAGCACCTGCAACCAAGGCGGACCGTCTCAAAATATACCCGGATGTTTTTGAAGGTTTGGGCCAGTTTCCTGGTACCCACCACACCGATGTCGACTCAGCGATACCACCAGTTGTGCATGGTTGTAGAAAAATTCCCTATGCAACCTCAGGTGAGTTGAAGCCCGCCCTCAAGATGAAAAGTGAGCCTAAAACGAATGCCCACATCGAGTGATGGATTGCGAATTGTGCACCTTGTCAAGAGCTCCAACCCAGGAATCAGAAAGAGCCCACGATCTCACATGAGATCCCAGACCTGCCTTGGCTAAAACTGACAGCAGACATTTTTGACCAACAGGGACAGTCTCATTTGATCCTAGTCAACTATTACTCCAAGTACCCTGAAGTTTTGCACCTGCCAGACAAAACAGCTGGCATGATAGTAGGCAAAACGAAGTCTGTGTTTGCTCACCATTTCATACCTAGAGAAATTGTCTGTGATCACGTGCCATTTGCAAGTCACACAATGAAACAATTTGCGACCGACTGGGGCATAACCATCACCCATTCTAGCCCCGGGTACCCACAATCCAATGGCCAGGCTGACCGCACAGTTCAGACCATCAAATCAACTCTTAAGACGACATTGTAGGACGTCTCTGATCTACTTTACTCAATCTGAGCAACATGCCCATTTCCGGTCTTGAGTAAGGTCCAGCGCAGCTTCTGATGGGGAGACTCCTCCGCAGTCCCCTCCCTGCTACAACTGCGATGCTGACACCCAGACGACCGTCGATCGCCTCCAACTACTTGCGGGACCTTCAAAGGAACCAGAAGGAGCGCTAACACTGCACAGCTGGTTTCCTGCTGCCTCTACCACACGGGGAGAAGTAGGGATGCAAACAAGTACAAGTTGGACACCAGCATCCATCACGGCAAAAAGGGATGAACCGTGCGACAGCCCCCAGCGGTAATCAGGAGGAACAGAAGACACTTAGGATAGGATTACTCGTCAGTCCCAGCACGACAAGTTGATGTACCTCAAGAAATGGCAGCAGAGCAAACTTCAGAAGATGAACCAGACCACCATGAGCAAGAGTTTCATCACATTGCAGACAATCCACCTGTTGCCCAGAGGAACCTGATGCCACCACGCCAACTAAGAGTGGACGTGTGGTGAGATTGCATGTGAAGAACAAGGACCATAATGGGATAGCGGTAAAGGCTAGAGCCCACTGGTGAGCCGAGTACTAGCAACTTCTGGCTCCACGATCCTGAAACGTTCCCAGTGTGGAAATAAGTTTCACCAGGCCTCTTGCTTGACTAAGAAGAGAGAGAAAGAGAAGAGAAAAAGATGTTGATGCTGTGTGTTTTTAGATGTTCTAAGATAAGGAAAAACCTTCATGCCTTGTTTTGTCTGTGTGCAGATGTTAACCTCCTCCTTTCCGCCGAACCAGAAGCTGAGAACTGTTCCCAAAACATAGTGTTTTTTTCTAAATAAGTAAACTGCTTACGTGTGACAAACGAATGATCAACACCTTTCTGTTTCTCCCAAGGTTGCTTTGTCTGAACCCTGCATCTTTTCTCACTGTCTAAAGTATAAATACGCTTGTAAATTTGTAGAGGTCAGAGTTCCTTTGAGAACCCTCCCTGTGATCACTTGTATAGTTTTAAATAAACCTAGATGACTCTGCCAATTCTAATACAACCACAACGCGAAGTTTGATTTCTTCCACAATTTGGTGCCGTGACTCGGATAGAGACGCCCGGAGTGATCGGTTGAGATACAGACCATCTCCTCACCGATGCCCCGGCTAGCCAAACTAAGGTAAGAGACCGTTTGAAATCTCTACTGGGGCTTTTCAGTGAGAGACTGCCTGTGTGTCTTCCTGTTCGCCGCTTGAGGCTTACCGTATCCGACCCTTTTGCTGCCAGAATTGTCAGACCCACTATGTAAGTAGGAACTGTGAATGAAGGTTAAAGAAAAGAGTAAAGAAACTGTGTTGCTGTGGTCAGTGAATGTATTTCATTTCCCCGTGTGCATTGAGTTCAGTTCTGCAAAGAACTATGAGGTCTTTCTGAAGCTAGGAGTGGAAACCTTGTGCAGCTGCCCCCAGGACACCAGACTGTGTGCTCTTCGAAAGCAAGGGTGCAAGGTGGAAACTCTTAGACTGGAGGAGATCAGGGTTGTGTGACAAATTTTCCCTCCCCCCCTCTCCTCTGCTGTTGTAAACTCTGTAGGAATTTCAAATCAGATAGTTTCTCATCCTGTTTCCCAACGCTTACATGTTTCTCTCGGCCCTGTTTCTGATCAACATGCTTTTCTCCTCAGTCCTTGTTCTCCTGTTAATTTGTTAGGCAGAGATTTGCTTTGTCAACTCAGCTGTACTATTTATTGTTCTCCTCATGGTGTTTATGTGGATGTTCCCTGTGTTAATGAAATGGCTGTACTTGCTACCCTAGCTAGCTAGCTCACCTCCTGAGCCTGAGTCCCCTAATCTTTCTGTTACAAGAGGAAATCATAAAGGCTGTCCCTCCGTTTCTCTGGTCCCAACATGCTAATGAAGTAGGGCAAATTCATACTGCCCAGCCTGTAAAAATTAGATTAAACCCAGCTAAGCCATTACCTAAAGTTGCTCAATACACTTTATGCCCAGAAGCCGAAGAAGGGATACGTCCTGTTATAACAGCTCTTTTGAAGCAAGGTATCATTGTCTTGACTAAGAGTCCTTGTAATACAGCTATTCTTCCTGGAAAGAAACCTGGAAAGAATACCTATTGCTTTGTACAAGACCTCCGTGCAGTAAATTCTGCAGTTTTACCTACTTTTCCTGTTGTGCCAAATCCAGCCGCTATCTTGTCCTGTATTCATCTTAATGCCTGTTATTTTACTGTTGTTGACTTGTGTTCTGCATTTTTCTCTATCCCTATACATCCTGATAGCCGGTTTCTCTTTGCATTTACCTAGCAGAGACTTCAGTGTACCTGAACTCGATTGCCCCAAGGCTAGACTGAATCCCCTTGTCTTTTTCCTCAAATTCTGAAGAAGGATTTAGAATACATAATATTTAAAGACAATTCTGTGCTTGTGCAGTACGTTGATGATCTGCTGTTAGCATCTACCTCCCTTAAAGCCTGTAAAGCTGATTCTTTAACTCTTCTCACCTCTCTTGGCCTAAAAGGCCATAAAGCATCTAAAGAAAAGCTACAACTTTGTCTCCCTCGTGTCCACTATTTGGGTCATGATATTTCTGCTATGCCTCTATAGTCAAGCCACTGCAAAACCTGACTCTTGTTAATACCTCTGAGCCTTTGCCCTGGACTTCAAAAGCCGAAGCTGCTTTTGCCTCTATTAAACAAGCTCTGTTGCAAGCTCATGCCCTAGGCCCTCCTGATTATACTAAACCATTTATTCTTTTTTGTCATGAAAAAGATGGATTTGCACTTGCTGTGCACATGGAGACAAGCACCGTCCCATTGCTTATTATAGCTCTGCTCTTGACCCAGTTGCAGCCAGACTTCCTCCATGTCTTTGTGCTGTAGCTGCTATTACTGTTGAACTCTTCTGTACCCTTGTATTAGGTTCTCCCCTTACTGTTCCTATCCCACATGCTGTAGCAGCTCTTTTACTAAAAACTAAAACTCAACACCTTTCAAATGCTAGATTGACTAAGTATGACATTTTGCTTTTTCTGCTGGAAATATTACTTTCACTAGATGCCCTGTTTTAAACCCTGCCTCCGTGTTGCCTACTCCTTTAGATGGTGAACCCCACGATTGTATTGTTGTTACTGCCCACCTAACAATGCCCCGCACTGATCTAAAGGACACCCCCTTGCAAAACCCAAATCTAGTATTTTATGTTGATGGGTCACATCAAAGAAACTCAAAAGGTTCTCTTGTTGCAGGATATGCAGTATGTTCCCAATGTGATGTTATAGAAAGCCATCACTTGCCCAATGTGTATTCAGCTCAAGTTGCTGAGCTTGTGGCCCTTACCAGGACTTGCACCCTAGCCTCTGGTACCTCTGTTATATTGACACCGATTCTCGCTATGCCTTTGGTATTGTACATGATTATGGTCAACTTTGGAAGCAACGAGGCTTCCTCATGTCAAGAAGTGCCAAAATTAGTAATGGGCCATATGTAAATGCCTTGTTAAATGCTTTACAGTTACCTTCTGCTGTTGCTATTATTAAATGCCAAGCTCACCACAAACTTTATGATAATGTTACATGTAAAAATGCTCTGGCAGACTCCGCTGCCAAAGCTGTGGCTATTTCCACTCCTCGGGCTACACCTGTGTTTTTGTCTATCTCAATTAACCAGTCTCCATTGGCAAGTCTTCATGATGTTGCCCTCCTCCAAGATCAGGCTCCAGAACCAGAAAAATATACGTGGAGACTGGCTGGGTGTTTGTTACACCCTGACCATTTGTGGTGCTCCCCGGATGGCCGCCTGGTTGCCCCAGCGGTCCTTCTTCCCTATCTTGCTCGCATACACCACGGCATAGCACACGTGAGCAAAGGGGAGATGATAGAAGCTGTTAGGCTTGATTGGTTTGCTCCAACTTGTTCATCTGTGGCTCAACAATACTGTTATACCTGCCCTGTTTGTCAAGCCCCAAATTAGGGAAAACCTGTAAAAACAAAAAAGCAGCACATCCCCCACCTTCGGGGCCATTTGTAAATTTACAAATAGATTTTATTCAAATGCAGCAATGTTGTTCTTATGAATATGGTCTTGTTATTGTATGTATGTTCTCTGGATGGGTAGAAGCCTACCCATGTGCAAAAGCTGATACCATCACTGTGAGCAAAAAGTTGCTCAGAGACTTTATTCCAAGGTTTGGTATTCCTTTATCCATAAACTCCGATAGAGGAACTCATTTTACTGGGCAGATAATGAAAGAAGTCTGCAAAGTCCTGCAAATCCAGCGGAACTTTCATTGCCCGTACCATCCACAGGCCTCGGGCCAAGTGGAACGCCAAAATGGCATTTAAAAAAATTAACTGGCCGAAATTTGTGCTCAGACTCACTTGAAATGGCCAGATGCACTTCCCATAGCCCTTATGAGTATGAGATCTACTGTCAATCGAAACACCAAACTTAGCCCACATGAAATCCTGATGGGAAGACCCATGAGGCTCCCTGCCTCACCACCTGTTGCCTCCCACTTTTGCAATATACATTTACTTGATGATATTATTCTAGACTACTGTACAGCACTAATGAAGTGTGTTAAGGCTTTTCATTCACAGGTACAAGCAACTGTCCCCAAGGAAGCAGATGAGCCCTGCCATTCCATCCTGCCTGGTGACTGGGTCCATGTAAAAGTCCATCAACTGAAGTCATAGGTGGAACCCCGCTGGAAAGGCCCATTCCAGGGACTCCTGACAGTCAACACTGCAATTAAGTGTCAAGGACTCCAACCGTGGATCCATGCTTCACACACTAAGAAAACATCAGCCCTGCTAGACTTAGAGTCTCCTCCATATCAACCTTGTAATCAGCCTCCACAGACCAGTAGTGAGCCTAGCGCCTGCCAACAGGAGAGCTCAAGACCAGTAGTGAGCCAAGCGCCTACTGGCAAAGAGGATTGCCACTACAGAGAGAAGGGGATTTACCACTACAGAAAGAAGAAAATGTACCCCAATGACACCACTATGCCCTTCGGGAAAGGAAAAAGGCCTCTGCCTAGTTCCTGGTTCCCGAGGTGGGGTTGGTTAGTCGTGACTTGGGTACTTCTCAGTCTTTCCTTTTGGATCATCTTATATGAACTTAAAGACTCAGTAGCTAAAAGAAACTTTGTAAATCGGACTAGACTTCAAAACAGGTCAAAAAGATCACTCCCACACTGGCATGCTCACCAAAATGCTTTTCTTCAGCTGTCTTATCCATATGCAAAGGATTTAAATGTTTCTAAATGTTGGGTATGTCCCCACTTGCCTCCTAGTACAATGACAGGGGTGCCCATGATTGCTTTCTCCCTTAATTGGACGACTTTTGTGATATGTATGTTAAAATAGTGAAAAGGTAAAAAGAAAGAAAAATTGGAAGTTAAAAGGCTCATGGCTATAAATATCTAATATGTTGGGCCAAAAAGGCCCAAAAGGGGGGAAAGTGGAAATAAGTTTAACCAGGCCTCTTACTTGACTAAGAAGAGAGAGAAAGAGAAGAAAAAGGGTGCTGATGCTGATGCTATGTGTTTTAAAATGTTCTAAGATAAGGAGAAACCTTCATGCCTTGTTTTGTCTGTGTGCAGATGTTAACCTCCTCCTTTCCGCCGAACCAGAAGCTGACAACTGTTCCCAAAACATAGAGTTTTTTTCTCGCTGTCTAAAGTATAAATACGCTTGTAAATTCGTAGAGGTCAGAATTCCTTTGAGAACTCTCCCTGTGATCACTAGTACAGTTTTAAATAAACCTAGATGGCTCTGCCAATTCTAATACAACCACAACGTGAAGTTTGATTTCTTCCACACCAGTTAAAGTAGCGCCCGATGAACATCTAAGTAGCTAAGAGGGAGCTGCCCGAGTAAAGGACGGGGATGTGGTACATGGGAGGTCCCTTGAAGGGGCCAGCAGTGGGATGACCCAGTCTCTCCCTGTGATGCCCTGCAGGTGCGGTTTGTGCTGGTGGGTAGGTGTAGTTCTCCCTGCAAGCTGTGAGCTTGTGAGTTGCTGAATCCTGTTCCTAATAAAGATCAAGCTGTTTGCCACCACCACCCCCCCCCCGGTCTCAGCCAAATGGTGACTCGTAGACAGACCCCAAAGGCATGGAGGTCTGAGTGAGTGCCTCATCCCTGGGACCCATGCCATAGAGCAAGCACTGTCCATGGGCCCATCCCTGGCACTTGGGTTCATGTGAGAAGCCCACAAGTGTCCTGTTGGTGTTTTGGTTGTGCCACAACTATGAGCATGCCCGTCCCTGGTCCCCCTTCCCCATGTGGAGTAACAGAGCCCAGGGAGTGTCCCCCTGAGCTGCATGAGTTCGCCCCGTCCCCTTGCTGGTGGCGGGGGTGAGTGTGGGGCAAGAGGACCATCAGGAAAGTCCACTCCTAGTAATCGCACCGTGCTGGGGAGCTGAGCTGTATCTGAGCAGGGGCAAGAGGAATGGGAACTATTTCTCTCCGACAGAAGCAGGGGTGGAGGGTTTGGAGGCCATTGTAACTCTGGATTTGCAGATGGGGCTGAGGCCGAGCTGGGCTCTGTGTTCCCAGCCCCACCCCACTGGGCAGTGATCAGAGGGGGCTACTGTTTAACCGGGACCCCCTGCACCAGGGCGGTCACTGCTGTGACCAGCCAGGGCGGTCACTGCTTGGGCCACATGGACAAGGACAGACAATGTGCCCAAAGAGTTCAGGGGCTCAGGTCATCTGGGGCGGGAGCACCCCCAGGCCAGGCCAAGCCAAAGGCTCCCACAGCCCCTGCACTCAGCACCTTCCCCGGGTGGGAGGGAGACCCCTGGTTGCCATGGCAAAAGAGCTGCTGTGCCCAGTGACATCACAATGCCCAGCCTCACTCTCAGATACCGGCTCCTCCCAGTGCTCTCCTGCCCTTCGCCCGCGCCACTTGCCCTTCCTTGTCCTTGTGCCTGTTGGTTAGTTAGTTCCTTACTTTAGCAGTTTGTGGGGTAGTTGGTTAGTTCTTTAGGTAGCTTCTTACTTCGTTAGGTAGGTAGTTTGTAGTTGATAGGTTGTTTGTTCGTTAGATAGTTCAATAGTTAGTTAGTTATTTCATTAGTTCGTTAGTTAGTTGTTTGTTTGTTTCTTAGTTAGATTAGTAGTTCCTATCCGGGCGTCGGAGGCGAGCACCAGTTGCAGACATGAGTGCCCTTTCTCACTCAGCCGTGGGGGCAGCCCTGGGGACACGGCACGGGTCCGTCCCGGGGACTTTTGGGAGATGTGACAAGCTGTGAGCGGGGGCTGAGGGTGGGCAAGGGCCCAGCACTCGGCCCCATGCCTCATCCCTGCTCTTGGCAGTCCGGCTCCTCTTTCCTTCCTTCAGCTCAGGGCTATGTTTCTTTGCAGATGCTCCGGCGGGAGAAGCTGCCCCCCGTGTGGCTGTGCTCCAGCAACCTGGGTGAAACCTGGGCACGTGCCCCGCCATGGGAGCAAGAAGGGCTGGGCAGCACGAGAGTCCACAGGGCTGTGTGGCCTCCCCTCCCGGCAGGGTTTGGCTAGCAGGCTAAGCCCACGCTGTCCATGGTGTAATCTGGACAGCCCCCGCCCTGTGTCACCCCCCACCAGCTGTGACCCCCTGCTCTTCACCAGCAAGTTCCCTGGGGAAGGGGAACAGGACTGGCCCCCATGGGCTTCTCACGCTGGGCCAGGTCCTGGCCCTGCAGCCCCTGCCCATGCCCCAGCCCTGGGAGCCTTCCTCCTGGCCATGGCCCTGCTGCCCTCTGCTACCTTGCAAGGTGGCGCTCATACGGGCTCTGGGGCTGTGAGGGTGGGGGTCTCTCCCCAGGTGACCTGTGCCCCTCCCAGCCCCATGCAGCACATGGGACCCCAGGGGACAGTCTCTGTCTCCCACCAACTCCACGGGCCCTCCAAGACTAAGGGAGGGTCATGGGCTCATCCCCCGATCACAGGGACAGTCCTTCCCGAATACGAGTGTCTGGGGGGACCTGGAGCTGGGGACTCACCTGGGACACAGGGTAACAACCAGCCCCTGGGATCCCCGGGCCCAGCTCTAGGAGCCGTGCCTGGCCCTAGGGCTCGGGGGGCCACCAACCCTGCATCACGGGGAGATGGGACCTTGCTGCCCAAGTTAGCCCATCACCCCAGACGCTCTTTCTTTCTCCAGGAGCACAAACCCCACTGCCGGTACCACCAGCAGCAGGTGAACGGGTCCCAGCGGGGCTGGGGTCTGTGAGGAGACCAAGTGCGCTGGCTAATGGCTGCACGGAGGCGTGGACCAGAGGGACAAGCCTGGGCCTGGGCTGTGGGATGGAGGGCAAAAGCAGGGCCAGAAGGACACATGGTGCAAGAGGTTGCTCCGTGAGCAGACAGACGGGCAGTGGCATGAGACCTCTCTAACCCACACGCTCTCGTTCCCTGCAGCTGGAGCTGAAGGCACTAAGGGCCTGCCTGGCTCAACAGGAGCAGGACGCAGCAGTCCTCCTGTCCCGGTAGGTGTGGGGCTGGGGAGCACCGGGCTGTTCCTGGGGTGCCGCGCAGGGCTCAGGGCTGAAGCCCAGGGCCCATCCCTGCTTCTGCACAAGTCTCTCGTTGGGGAAGGGCTGTTTTGTGGGATGGCGCCGTCAGTCTCCCTGAGCCCACAAATGTGCTTTGTCCCCACAGTGCTCAGCAAAGGGAAGAGCAGCTCCTGGTGAGCTGGGGGCGGGGCAGCAAGGGCAGCAGCAGTGTGGGGCAGGGGAGGGAGCAGGCAGAGGCTGAGCTTGGCCAGTTGGGTATATCCCAGAGGACATGAAAGCGGGAAACAGAGTCCTGGCACCTTGCGTGTGGGGACAGGTGGGGCATGACGGGTGCCTCAGGAGGTGCCTCTTTTGGTTGCCCGATATGCTCAGTGCAGCCGTGGGCATGGTCTGACGGGCTGGGGTGATTGTGGTGCAGACTCAAGTGGAGGAGCTGCAACAGGAGAATCGCGCCCTGGTGCTGGCCCTCCAGGCACACAGGGAGCAGGGCCAGGCTCTGGAGGACAGCCCACAGAGGAGAGTTGCTCTGCATGCCCCTGCCCAGGGAGACGGGGAGTGTGTGTGGCCCCGTATGTGCCCAGGGCAAGGCTGTGCCCCGCTGTGCCAGGCCCTGCACTCGAGTGGCTGGGTGCTGCCCCGGCTCTATGGGCGGAGGGCATGTGTGTGCGGTGCTGGGCATTACGTGAGCCTTGTGGGTGTCACACTGTGGGACTGGTGGGGTGACAGGTCTGGGTCTGTGCTGCACGGACCTCCCTTGCTTCGTGGCTGGCTGTCCCTTCCCCTATACGCCGCCAGGTTGCCAGCACTGAGCCAGGGGCTTCCATTTTGTCCTCACTGCCACTGTTTTATCATTTGCAACAGCCTCCTGTGGAGGGGGTCGCAGAGGAGTGCCCACCCGTTACCGTGGAGGCCAGCACCCAGGCAGAGGGCCCCTGCCACGAGCATGCCGGTACCAGACCAGGGTCCTCTGCCTGGCCAATACGGGCTGCCAGGGGGAACCCCTGGCCAGGACAGCGGCGAGCACACAAACAGAGGCTCACCGCTGTCCAAAAGGACTGGGGCACAGGGAAAGGTTTGATGCTTTTTATACTGCTAGTGTGTGGGGGTGCTGGGGGTGTCACGTGCAGCGTTCCCGCTGCAGGGCAGGCGGGCGGGGCTGGGAGCAGGGGTCTTTGCAGGTCAGGGAGTTCTTCCGTCAAAGGGCCTGTTGGGCTTGAATTCAGTTCATGATCCATCTCTGACCAGTTGCTTCTTGTGCAATCAGGCAGAAAAGGCCCTCCCAGGTGGTTGAGGCCAGGACGCAGACAAGTGCTCCCCCCACTGTGGAAGCCAGCACCCAGGCAGAGGGCCACCAAAATCAGGACGCCTCCACACAGACAAGGGCCCTCTGCCTGGTAGACGTGGGCTGTGACCCCCTGCCCCTGTGGACCAAAGCCTTGCAGGGTCCAAAGATGACAAGACAGGGGGAAAGGTATGATGATGTGCCTAGTTTTTTGGGGTTTTTTCTAAAGAAATGTTTCATGCTCCAAGCCAAATCAGCCAGCTCCGTGAGTCAGTCCAGAACCATAAGTGGACCTACAGCCAGCAAACATGATGCTTTCTCTAGCGTTTGGTTGTGAGCGTGGGATCAGTAGTGGAGCTGAAGGAGGGCTGGAGCCAGGAGCCCGTTCCTGGTCCTGGGAAGGGTCTCGCAGGTTGGGAGAAGGACAGGGTGGGGGCCAGGAGCCCAGGAAGGGAAGAGGTGAATGAAGGGGTATGACTAGTGTGTCTTCAGGAAGTGCCTTGCCCACAACTCCCTCCAGCGCCCTGAGTGTCTAGGTGGGGCAAGGCTGGGACAGGGGCGCTGCAGGCCTGGGCTCTCTGTGCTGGGAGCCGTCCCTGTTGTGTATGTCCAGATGGCAGCCAGGAACCAGAGCTAGGCGCAGGCAGCACAGCGGGAGGAAGGGAGGTGGGTCTGGCAGGACACCCAGGGCCGGTCCCTGGTACAAAGGCAGTGATGGAGAAAGGGGAGGCCTGGGCATGGGGTGGTGGCAGTGGCCAGAGCCTGGGGGCTTGGGGTGAATGGGAGGTGACCAGTGTCTCTGCTTCCCACCTGCAGGGCTGACACTGTGGCAAAGGGGAGGAGGAGAAGGTCGGGGGCAGCAAGGAGGTGAGTTTCCCCCCTGCACCCCAACCAGCCCCAGGCCTGAGGGGCTGCCCCTCCACCAGCCCACCTGATGACCGGGTGCCCTCCGCCTCCAGGCCACTCAGGATGACCCGTGCCACCTGTCTCCCAGGGCCCTAGTGCCCTGCATGGACCAGCTATCTCCTGGGTTGGCCTCTCATTGCCCAACTCTGGGCCTCAGGACCCTGTTGCCAGGGGTTCATCCCAGGAATCAGAGCTTCTGGCCCAGGCCAGGCCCGCTGGGACAGAAAGCCCCACTGAGCCACGTGTGAGAGCCACGTCCTGCTCCCTGCTGGGGAGACACTCCTTTACCCCATGGTTGTTCCCGGGGTTGAGCAGAAGGACCCCACACTGAGCGTGCCCTGACTCTGCCCTTCTCCCGCAGGTTCCAGCTCACCTGGCTGCTCCTGTGCTGCTTCACCCTGAGGAGTTGAAACCCTGCACTCCTCCCCTCCTCTTTCACCCCCGTCGTCCCCTCCCTTCATCCTCCCCTGCCTGATCTGCCGGGATGGGTCCACGGGAAGACAGGCTTGCTGCCTCTGCCTGTCTGAGCAGGTAAGTGGCTTCTCACTAATTGTAGTTTTCTGAAGCCTCTCTTGTGTCCTTGCCTTGGGCCCGCGCACTCCAAAAGACGGGCTTGGTAGTCCTTATGTTGAGATTGCCCCTTCACTCTCATGTAATCTTGTCACAGGCCCCTGCCCGACTCACCTGAGCACTGCCACTCAGGTGTCCCGGCTACATTCAAGCATCCAGTGTCACGGCGAACAGTGGAGCCTCGCCCATTGGCCAAGGGCTTGGCTGCAATGGGTGAAAAGTGGGCTTGCAGATGGAGGCACCCCCGGGAGCTTCTACTTAGACACTGTCAACTTGTTAGATGCTCTCCTCCCAGCCAGGAGGGATCTGGTGGTTTTCCCCAAGGCCAGCATGCCCAGGGAAGCAGTTCACACCCATCTGGCTTCTGCAGCATCGTTGCCTTAATTGGCTGGCCAGTATGAGCCATTTAACTTCCATTACCTGTTGAGCTGTGAAGTTGAACATAAAAGGCAGAAGCAGAAAGCTTGGGGTCCCAAGTCTCACCAGACACCTAAGAGAGAAGAAAAGACAAGGTCGTCATGCCCACGTGTCACCAGGGGTAATGACAAAACCCAGGTCAGTATGAACCTTACTGCCAGCTAAACTTTTCTGTCTGGTAAAGGATCCAATTTTGTGTCTGGTAACGTACGTTTTATTCAGGGAGAAACTGTTTGAAACACCTTCATCCAACAGCACATTGGGCTTCTAGTTAATTAACTCAGGCGGTGTGGGGGAGGAGGTCTGGCTGACTGAATGAATGCGCGTGTGTGTGTATTTAGAAATATGAGCCACTGACCAGGTCAGAGACTACGGTTGGGTTCAGCCACCCCAATTCTGCCTGACAGGGCACTTTTGAAAGCAAGTGGGCCCAACTGGAACCTCGTGACCCAGTGGACAGGGCTTCCCAGTGATTTGGTCTTTTTCTATCTGGCTATTGAATGAATGTGTGTGTGTGCATTTAGAAAAATGAGCCACTGACCAGGTCTGGGACTAAGGCTGGGTCTAGCCGCCCCGATTCTGCCTAAAAAGGTAGCGTTGAAAGCAAGGGGCCCAGCTGGAACCTCGTGACCCAGTGGACAGGGCGTCTGAGTGATTTTGTCTTTTCCAAACCCCTTGTCCCAGTAGCTTCTGCCGAGAGCAGGAGTGAAAGGATCCCTCTTGTGATTCCCTCCCCATTTCCATTTTATGAGCCGGTGTCAGGTCAGAAGACTTTTGTCTGTGCGGTGAAAAACTGCGGGGCAAGGCACTGAGCGGCCCGGACATCCTAAATAAGCCTCTCCTACGTCTCCCTGTGTGACTGAAAATGGGAACAAGTCAGTCTAAACAAGTTCCCGTCCCCCCTAAGGGGACTCCGGCGTACTTCATGTACACACACTATTCTCCCAAGGCTTGCAAGTACCTGGATAAGTGGAACTGGGATACTAGGGATGATCCCGTGAAGCATTTTCCACAGGAAGGAACATTGGATCGGGATAAAATAGTGCACTTAAGAGGGGCTTTAGAGTCCCATGGATCCAAAACACCACAAAACCAGTGGGACATGTACTTTTATTGGTATGATGAAATGTCCAAAAGGCAGACAGGATCTCAAACTAGAAGTCTAAAAGACTCTCAAGAAAAATTAAAACAGCAGTTAAAAGCTGTTTGGGAGAAATTGGCTGCTCCCCCAAATTACACGCCGGCCACCGCTCCGATGTATCCAGCACTGCCCGGGGCACCCCCACCACCAGAGCCAGCAGAGGATATCCTTGACCTTTGTTCGAACCCTGCTCTCCTGAGACTCCCACATCAGCAACAACCGTTTCAACATCAGGCTGCAGCCCACGTCCAAGAAGCCTTACCTCAACCACCAGATGTTCCCTGTCACAACCTTAAAGCAGGAGATTGAGTCTATGTAAAGGTCTATCAGTGGAAAAACGCACTTCAACCCAGATGGAAGGGACCTTTACAGGTACTTCTGACCACTAATTCTGCTGTTCGTTGCCAAGGTCACCAAACGTGGACTCACGCCTCACACTGCAAGAAGGTATCACCTCCATTGGACCCCGAAGCAGCTGAATTCCAACCAAGGTTGGGACCTTTCCCTGAGGCCAAGGACAAAGACCCTCAGGACCTGACTCAGGCAAGTGAGGAGCATCAGGGTGCAAGTGCTAGTAACCTCTCCCCTGAGCCCAACACCTCAGCCCAGCCTGATTCATCAGTTGAAGAACAAAGATATCATCTCCGGCCTCGAAGAAAGTGAATGCTCCCACTCGGAAGATCACCACCTCGATCAAGACCAAGAGCCGACGTTCTCAGTCCTTTAGGTAACCTGAGCTCAGAGGACAAAGAAAGACTTTGGCTGCCATCCTGGGTTTGGCTGGTAGTGTTCTTTCTCTTACTGGTGCTGGTTATGTTTGTTGTTGAAATTCTTTGTCCCTCCTGTCTCTAAAAATGGCACTGATATCCTGATACATCACACTTGGGTATCTTAGTATCACCCAAGCGGGGTGGGAGAAAAATTTGTACTTGCAGATCTCCCTTACGGTGGCTCAAGCTGGAAATAAAAATGACTGCTGGATATGCTCTCACTGCCCATCTCACCTACACCAATGAATCCCAATGATCGGAGTGCCAATATCCCTCCAAGCAATGGGGAAAAATTAACGCCGGCTTCCTTAGACACTACTCATTAGCTGCCCATCGTTCTGCTCCTAAGGAAAGGAGGGCCGCCCCTGCTATCTGGATAATCTCTCCAAGAGTAGAGGCGTCTTTCTGTTACAGATCCAACAACACCGGAGCTTACAATAAAGCCACACCTGTAGGACACTACCCTCATTGCCTAACTCCTCTAGATTATAGCCCTAATAGCACCAGTGGAATCCTGTTGGGTAAAGTACCCTCTCTCAATTGTACAGGATTCATGGTCTACAACTTTTCTAAGGAACCTCATGTTGCTCTCATTGCAAACAGATCGGAATTTGACATTCACTCCAATTTTACTTCTTGTAATATATCTCGGTCCAGCAGGATAGCAGCCGAACGTGGTCCGTCCTATACGATGCATATCAATTGAAAGTGCCGTATATGGCACAACACCTGTCCAGATTTGAGTACCCTTTTTGCCCCGGGCCTTTACTGGATCTGCGGAAACAGGGCTCATAAAATCTTGCCCTGGAATTGAGTGGGGGCATGCACTCGTGAACGTGTTATCCCTGGTTTCGAACTGCATAGTGCAATATATCTGGAACAAGTAAAAAATTTCAACCGTCACATGAAAAGGGCAGTTAACCCCTTAGCTACCAGAAACACAGGGTTCCATCAATTTGTGAGAGCCTTCATACTGTGGCTTGAAATAAGAGAATTGGAATTAGCCATAATTAACATTTCAGCCGCAATAGAAGCTTTAGCAAGGCAAGAAAACCCACGGCAGATTCTAGAATAATGGTGTTACAAAAGTGTGAGCAGATTGAAAGAAAACATGAAAGGCTGCATGATGAAATAGAGGGGCTCATGAGAATGGAAGTTATAGGCTAAAGTGAGACTAAATAGTCTCAAAGGGGGGGACTGTGGAATCAGAAAAAAATAAATGCCTTAAGCTTTGATCATTTGAGTTATAAGATAACATAACCGCTTTGTGGAGAATTGCTGGCTCTGTACAGTAGAACAGATAAGGGAAAGTGTTTGTTCTTTGTAACTCCTCTGCAACTGCTTCACTCACCGCGGCCTTGAAGATAGCAAAAAGTATGTACAACTCTGATTTCCAGGTGCAAGAAGGAGGTTTGTGAACTAACCTCGCCTCCCCCATAAGTTCCCATCCTAATTACAGCAAAGAAGTAATGAAGTAATGTTTATAGCCGCTTTTCATGCTAATTTCACTATATGATCATGTGAGTTGTAAGCGACTGTTGAAAAGTATATAAGACTCCTGATTTTGCTCTTGGGGGAGAATCCCTTCCATGTGCTTGGGAAATCCATGTCACTTTGGAATCCCCCCTACAGCTGTAGTTTCTTTTGAATAAAAGCTTCTGCTGACCTGACCCAAAAGTATGCTGCGTGTGTTTCCACGACACTGGTCTTTTCATTTGGAAAGGTTCACGTACAGAATGAGTGACATTCAAGTCGGGCAGGATGGTGCAAATAAAAGGTGCATATCATAGTTCCCCACATACAGCATGCGCCAACATGTCATATACACCTTGTTCTTGAAAGTCGGAAGGAAGAGAAAAAAATCGTGACTTGTAGTACCTAACTGGGGAGCACGGTACGGAGCCTGAGCCCACTCATTGCTCCGCATCCCGTAGATCACATGAAGAGTGGACTTTTGCTTCTGGCAGGAACTGTTCTCACCCTCAGTCTTGCATGTAGCAAGTAGTGGGATTGCCAGCAGTGTTGTTTTTTTTCGTTTTTTGTTTGGAAAGCGGGTATGTTGTATTTTGAAAAATACAGTACTTCCTACGCTGACATACTAACATGGACCTGACCATGGAGGACAGGACCTGCTGGGGAGAGGGAGTGTTGGCCAGTGTCTCAGGTCTTCCCAAGTAGGCTGGAGAGCTTGAAGGAGAACAGCGGGTCCAGGCTGATCCTCTGTCAGTTTTGCTGTCTCCTAATACGCACTTTGCTGCATGGGGAGTTTGAGGAAATCCCAGTCGTAGTGGAGTGCTGCAACTCAAGGTCCCAGACTTTGGGCAGGGCAGTTAGCCCTGCCACCGCCAGTCCCACCCTGCACACGGGCATGCATTCATCCCTGATGTGGGCTGGGGAGGGACACTGGGGCACTGTTTAAGCTGTGACCAAAGCTTACAGTGGGAAGGCTGTGGCAGGCGTGGGAGAGGAGCTTGTGTTTTTCACTTTTTCCCTTTTGCTGCTTCAGTATCCTGCTCCAGTTCTGGCCTCTCCTCCTGCAAGCACCAACCCCACAAGAGCCTTTCCCAAAGCTTAGAGTGATGGGCAAAGTGTCTGTGTACATGTAGTCTGCAATACGCTGGCTACTATCAATGGCTACGTGAAGAAAGATGCACAGAATGAGCCCACCCAAGTGCCTTGCACAAAGAGCTTCATTGTCCTGATGTGGAAATCGTAGGGGATTTCACTCATGTGGGCTTTTTGTTCTGCTTTATTTTTCTCGCTTATAGGCATAGGTCTCTCCTGCCGAGTCATCCTCACAATTATCGCTACTGTGATGTGATGGAGAGAGGCTTGTCTGCTATCGTTGACATCAAGAGCGATGCTGTTTGCGGTTCTGTGCTTCTGCCAGGGTCACCCGTGTTCGCAAAGTGGAGAGCGAGCTTGCCAGGCTAAGAGTGATCCAAAAATAAAGATAAAAGTGATTGATGGTGGAACATGCCGATGAAGCGAGACTATGGCAGAGGCAGATGTAGGCGTCAGCAGAAGATATCCTCAGTGCTCTCGGTTTTCCTTGGCATGGGATTCAGGTTTCCCTCCTGAGAAGTACTGTCTGGTTGCTGTTGTGCCATTTCATCCCCACGTTAAGAGAAGACGTGCACAAGCCTGTTGCTTCAATAGCAAGTCCCACAGTGATGGGTGAGTGGCGATGGAGGCAGACTCTAGCGATTACCCGAAGCCCCTAGTCACGGACCTGCCTCCTGGCCGTCCTTCCTGGCCGTCCTTCCTGTCTGAGTAGCTCATGCTCTCGTGCAGCTTCCCCATCATCACTCAGGGGCAGGAGACCTCCAAGACCCCCGGCCCCCGGCTCCACTACCTGCCCCCCTGCCCTGCCCCTGAGTGCTGTAGAAGATCTGGGTAGAGAGCTTGACCTTGACCTTCTGTGCGGCGGTGCTGAACTGCGTGGCCTGGCACTCCACGCCTGCTTGTTCACCTTCTCCTTCAACAGCTCCAGGATAGTGTTGCCTGCATGGGGTCACTAGGGTAAGTGCAGGGCTGAGGGGGCAGACCCCCTCTTAGCAACCCCAGCCAGGCCAGGCACCCCCAGAGCCCCCCTTGCAGACCCCCAACCCTAATTGGCCCCCCGCACAATGAGGACGCCCCAAAGTTCCATGCCCCGCCACCTGCACAAGCCCTGCCCCCAGGCTCCAGGCTCCGCCCATCCCACCAATCCCCTTCCTGGCCCAGCCCACAGCCAGGGTTTGCCTGTGGGGCAGTCCTCCTCAGGCTGGTGCCCGTGCCCTCCGCTGGAGCTTCAGTCCCTTCTTTTGGCAGTGGCTGGCAGGCAGGAAGTCATGCTCTAGAGCCCCCTGGCTCTAGCGCCCCCCTGCGCCACTGGGGGGATGTGGCTGCCTTCCCTGAAAAAAACTGAATGGCTGTTCACTTGCTTCTCAGTTCAGTCCATGCAGCTTCGATTGACAGGTGAGCACTGACTGCGTTGTTTCATCCTCAGGCTCTTTGGCTGTCTGTGCTTAGCTCAGCAACCACTCAGCTAGCAGCACGCAAAACTGCTGCTCAGAGCACAGGACCCACACACCCAGCCCACCAAACAAGCTCTCAGCAAGCCCAGCACAGGCAGGCCTTGCTCCCTCTCCTTCCCATCATGTGCACGTGCACATTGCCTCCGACGTGGCTTCCCCCTCACACCAGTCCCTCCCTGCCTGTGCATCCCCAGTGCAGAGCTGGCTGTACGTGGGCTCCTCCATGGATGTGACCCAGGTCAACACCGTGGCCTGTGAGCAGTACAGCAGCTGCCACGGCTGCATCCTGAGTTGTGACCCAGCCTGCGCCTGAAGCAGTGAGCTGCCAGCCTGCGTTGTGCTCTGGAGACAGAGCAGGTGAGTCCCTCCCCTCCTGCCCCATGGCTCTACCCACAGTGTGTCCTCTTGGCCATCTGAAGAGGTCTCCATGGCCCTCCAGATGCCCAGGACTGCCCCTGCCACAGTCCTTTGGTCCACTAAGTAGTGGTTCCTGGGTATCGCCTCTGTCGCTGACCTGCTGGACCTAAGACTGTGGCTCCTGCCCCTTTTTCTCTGCTATTTGCTGTGTAGCTGGTGCCCAGTGCCCAGAACCAGGTGCTGGCCCAGTGCACACCCCTGCTCCCTCCTCCAGGTCCTGCCCAGACCAGGGGATGAGTGGGCCGTGGGCATCTGAGCCTGAGGCTGGTGCAGCCACGGGACTCCGGTCATCTCTGCGTCTCTCCCATGTCGGGTTACTGCAGGACATCATATCTGCCAACATCTCAGGGCTGTGCGCAAAGGAGATGGAAGGTGGGTGCCTGGAGGGTGATGGTGGCAGGGGAACCCAGGATCTGGGCAGGGAGAGGGAGAGGCCAAACACTCCTCAGCAATGTGGATGCTGCACAAGCTGCAGGCTGGGGAGCTGTGAGCCACAGCAGGCAGAGGCTGTGCAGCGTGTGCATCCCTGGGTGAACATCAAGCAACCTCAGGACCATGCATGGGACTGTGCTCCTGAGCCTGGCCGGGGTCTGCGCCCTCCAGATGTGTTGAGAAGTGGTGATTGTATTAGCTGAAGTTGGCCTGGTCCTGCCTCTCACCCAGATCTCACACCAAGGAGCTCCGTGGCCCCACGCCCAGCCAGAGCTGCTAGCTCCACGGGAGTGAGGGTGAGACCTGTCCCCAGCCCCAGCTGCTGCCACCCCCGGGTCATGTGGGCCTGGGAGCCCAGAGCAGCTGGAGAATCCACTGTCCTCCCAGGTCCCAGGCACAGCAGTGATGAGCCCTTCCTGCTCCCCTGCACCAAGGCCTGGGCACGGCCTGGCTCCAAGGGCTCTTCCTAGCACTTACTGTGGCAGTAAACACCTGCAATGACCCACACAACACCAATAATGATGCCCACAGTCAGCACTGGGTTGGACTCTGGAAGAGGGAAGGGGTCTGTGAGTGAGGCAAACCCCCAGACTTGTTCCCAATGCTGCATGGGCCCAGTGCCCCCTCCCCATCAGTACCCCTGCATCCTCTGACCCCCCAATTCCTCCCCGCTCAGTAGGGTCAGTCAGCTCCTCCCTCCTGAGCACCACGTTTCTTCTCCCTCCCCGTGCGGGGGTCACTCACCCGTCCGGCCCTTGTCCCAGGCCACTCTCAGAGCTGCCCCCAGGCTCTCGTGCCTCACGCTGCAGGAGTAGTTGTGGTTGCTGCTCGGGTCAATCTCGATGGTGGCCCAGGTCTGGTAGGTCTCACCTCTGCTGGGAAGGACCCCTGCATGGCTCGTCTCCTGGGGTTGCACCTCCCCATTTTTCAGCCAGACAGCAGCCACGTCCTTGGGGCAGAAGCCATGGACCTGGCAGGCTAGGGTGGTGCGTCCGCCCCAGGATGATGGCTTCTCGCTCACCTGTGCCACGGGACGCTCTGGGAGGGAGGAGACACCTGCTAGAGTGACTGCCCTGTTGGGCCCTCAGCACCCCTGCCAGGAGCCCGGGCTGGGCCCTGCACTGGGCCACACAAACTGGCTCCAGCGCCCATTTGAGGCAGGAGCAGGCAGTGTTGGGGAAGGAGCGTGGGGGACGGGAGACACGGATGCGCTGGGCTCAGGGCTGCAGGAACAGGGTTCGACACAGCTGATCTCTGGTTCTCAGACACGTGGCCAGGGCACAGACACCACGTGGGCTCTGCCCAGCTGGGAGGCCTGACCAGGGCAGGGACAGAGGCACCGTGTCCTACAGCTGTGCTGGGGTCTCACCCAGCAGCAAGACCAAGAAGCAGTGGTCGCCATCCTGGACACAGGGGGATGGGGCAGGCATTCCCTGGGGTGAGGGGGTGCCCGGTCAGTGCTGTCCTGGGCGGTGACACTGGGACTCACTGCTCTGCAGCGCTGCCTCCCCGTGCTGCAGGTACTGCCGCAGCCTCTCCATGCAGGTCTCCTGCAGGTAGGCTCCTGCATGCTAAAGAATGGCCTTATTCTCATTCCACCTGCGCTGGGTGACCTGGGTCTGCGTTGTTCCTGCTACCCAGAGTGGTGCTTCTCTGTGCGGGAGCAGTGCGGCACTGGGCAGCCTCCCCATGGGGCAGTGAGGCCCGGGAATAGAGCCCGAGCAGGGGATGCTGCAGCTGCCCAGAGCAGCGACCCCACTGCAGCCCGAGGTGCCACCAGCGCTGTGCCCCAGTCAGCCCAAACCCTGCCTGCACCAGGGGGGTGACGGGGCCTGGTCCCTGCACCCCATGACTCTCCCCACATGGACATCTGAGTCCCTGCAGTCACTGCCCACCCAGCCCTCATGCCTGGGGGTCTGGTCCTCGCCCCCTGGGACTCTCAACTCCTGCCTTGCCAAAAGTTCACGCACTTTAACACAAAACTTTACTTCTGTCCTGCTCAGGATCCAGCTCCACATCCAGCCTCCACTCTCTTGTGTTAATGGACCCTTCTGCTTTCGCCCCCAGCCCTGCCAGTGCCCTTCACTCCCGACCCACAGCCCCTCCCCCAGCACCCTTGCTGGTGCTCCTCACTCCGGACCCACAGCCACCATTATGGGAAATACTCAATCACTGCACCCTGATTTATCCAGGTGTTTGGGGGGGTTGTACCCTAGCCCCCCCCAGTCCCTCTGAACCCAAAGGCCCCAGCCCTGGGCCTGCTGGCACTGTGGAGGGCTCCAGTGTGTGTGTGGGGGGGGGCAGTTCCAGTTTGGGGAGTGGATTTGCCCCCCTTGGGCCACAGCCTGGAGTAGCTGATGGCTCCCGGTTACCTCCCAGATGCAGTTGGCTGGGGGTCCTGAGCTCATCCACACCTGGGGGGCAGCAGTGGGAGGCTCACAGAGAGGCATGAGACCCCTGCCATCCACTTCCCTCAGGGAGTCACTAGCTGGAGCTGGGGGTCAGTAGGGGCTTGGGGGGGCAGTCTGTGCTCACCACCCCTCCCCTTGCACCCCTCCTGCCCAATGCACGTGTCCTTTGCCCCCCCTCCTGTCCATGGATACGCGGTTCTGCATGCATGTGCTCCCCTCTGCTCTGGGGACAGCCCCCTCTCCCACGCCCATGTCTGCTGCCTCCCATCACATGCACACCACCATGATGGGGAGAAAAGCAGGGCAGCTGGGTGCTGGGGGAGAAGGGGGTGCAACTGGAAACCTGGAGGTAAACAGGTGTGACCCGGTGCCCAGGGTGGGTGCAGACAGGACACGAAGGGGTTCGTCTCTGCGCCCACCTGCGCCGCGGCCAAAGGAGAGCTTACACGTCACAGCAGCGGGGCGGGGCGGGAAGGAGAAGGGGGTTCACGCGTGCGCAGCGCAGCGCAGGCTGGGTGACGGGAGTCAGGTGCCTGCGCCCACACCCCGTCCCGCTGCCGGTAGTGCCGGGACTGCGTCCGTCCGTCGCCCCGGAAACGCGGCAGGAGCAGCGGGGGGGTGTCGCGGGCACGCGCGCTCGGCAGCAGCAGGCGGCGGAGGAAGCGTGTCGAGGCCGCCTCAGGCCCGCTTTGACACCCTGCGGCACCGACATGAGCGCTGGGGCAGCGCCGGCCCCGGCCCGGCACCGCCCCGATGGAGGCCGGGTCTCTGCACAGCCGCAGGCGCGAGTCGGAGGGGCAGGAGCAGGCGTTGTGTCCGGGTGCGCACTCCAGAGCCGCCCGCCCCCGGCGCAGACACGCGCCCCTGCTGCGCTAGAGTCCGGACCCTGGACTGGCTTCGTGAGAGAGGGTCGTCCTCGGCTGCGAGGGATTGCCCACGGGTGTTTGTACGGGGTAGGGCGGGGTGTGGATATCCATATATACACTTGTACATTTATACACATACGTGTGCACATCAGTATACATACATGGAAAGAGTGCGCATGGCAGTGCACATACACGTCTGCCTGTTTGTGTACACCTGCATGCACGCACACAAACACATGCACCCCATGCGCTGCACTGTGTGTTTACACCTACACATACATATGCGTGTGCATGCGTGTACATACACACACACATGTACATGCATGTATGTGGCTGCATGGGCTCACATACAGAGTGAGTGAGCGTGAGGCGAGCACCGGGTGGATTTGAGCACTCGATTCCCAGAGCAGTGGGTGCGGGGGACAGAGTTTGGTGGAGTCGCCCTTTACAATGAGATCCCTTTTAGCCCAGGGAGGTGAATCCGGGCGACCCCTTTCACTGGAAGCTCATGGGCATGTGCAGCCGTTGCTGGTGCTGTTCTTGTTTTTCCTAGCCCATGCTGCCTGCCCAGCTGGACGTGGCCCAGGTGTAAGAGTTAAGGTTGGTTCAATACTTAGATTTCTGCAGTAACCTTAGGAATGGTGTTAGTTGTCGTATGCACCACGTAGACTCACTGAATCAGAGATGCATCAGCTTTTGTAAGCATCTGGCAAAAATAAACTTTTTTTTCCAGCAACATCCCAAATAAAGAGACCTTACAAGATTGTCTCAGTACATGAAATAAGTCAGTCTCAGCTGGGCTCCTTTGTGATATTAGCTCTATTAGGCATGTAAACACCTGCATGTGATTCACAAGACAAACCTCGAGATTTCAGGTAGGAAGCCATAGCTTCAGAAGCCGTTCGTATCTGCTGTGGTCTAAGCTCTTGGCAAGAGGTAGGGGTGGGAGTCAGTCTACTATTTTTCATAATGAAAAAATGAGTGAAATTTTTTGAAATGCAGGTGCCACAAAATTCAGGCAAGTTACAGAAGGGCGCCTGGAGCTGAAAAAGGCTGAGAAACCAGTGTACTAGGTACAGGAAGCCATGATGATAGCTTTCTCTACAGCATCTTAAATAGCAACTGGATATATTTTTCATGCCTGTTAATGGGGACTGATTTCAGAAATGCTCCAGTGAAGACATTAAGTAGGACTGGAATTGTCTCCTTGTTTCTCCAGCGCTTGACACTCCTCACTTCCCTCTCCAGCGCTCTGCGCTGTCTTCCCCAGGGCACTAAAGTTCCTGGTTATGCCTCTGGCTTTGCTTACACAAAAAATTGAACCAGTTTACCTCTGGTTTACTCAATCTGGCCGATTTAAGTAGCGCACACCAATTCACAGGTGGTTTTCTTGGTGTAGCTTGTGTTGATAACTTTTTAAAACCAATTTTAATTAAATAGGCACAATATCTGGCTAGGTGAGGCCTGAAACGTTATTTCCCACACCCTTTGCATAGTCATGCATGCACATAGGAAAAGAAAGGAGAAAGTGCTTGATGAAGTTACGGAACCACTTTGATTTCAGTTAATTTACTACATATCTGCTCCCTGACACAGGAAGTTGCTTGGCTTACCTTTCTAGTAGGATCTATTCATTTAGCTATAGCAGTTATAATTATGCTTTAAAAATACTTACAGTAAAATCTGATTTCACATGCTCCTGCATTTTGGGGGGAGGGGAAAAATCTTGACTAGAAAGTCTCACTTCTTGAATGAAACTTTCCATGCTTCAAAGCTCTCAAAAGCTAAACAGAATTATTGAAAATTAGGGTTGGAAGGGACCTCAGGAGGTCACCTAGTCTAATGCCCTTCTTGAAGCAGGATTACCCCCAACTATATCACCCCATCAAGGCTTTTAAAATTTCCAAGTGAACATAAGTAATAGGTTTAGATGCCAAAAATGAGTCCAGTAAGGCAGTTATTTTAGTACTGTAGTGTATATGAATCATTGTGTTCCTGTTAACTTGAACGTGAATTATATTTGTCAATCTTTTGTTAAATAGAAACCAAAAGACTTATCTAGGCAGAATTGTGGTGGGGGATATTTATTCCAGTTTTTGCTATAATTTTAAATCTTCCAATTTGAATGTTGTATCACTGGGATTTTTACCTTTAAATGGGTAAAGTATTGTCATGAAATACTGTATGATGCACACCCAAAGAGAAAGTACAATGTATTTTAAGGTTGGGAAATTATATTAGAGCAAATAGAAGCAAAAGTGTCTAGCCAAACCAATAATTACCCTTCCATGAATACTAGGTTCTGTTTCTCACCTGTCTAAACTCTTTCCTCTGGTGAGATAGTATCATCTTCTTACGTTAATCTTAGGATTTAGTATGGGAGATTTTAAAAATTGCTCTTCTGTGTAAAGTTAAGACTAACAGTCCTGATTTCCTCAATGCTGGAAAAAGCCCCTCTTTTTCCTGATTTTACATACTTAGAAACATGTTTCTACTTTAACAATGATTGATGGAGGTTGGGTTTTTTGCTTTTGTTTTCGCGAGTCTCTGCTTTTACATTGGTATGTGGTATCATAACTGGTAGGTGATTTCCCTTGTGGAGTGGGGGGTGGGGTTCCAAAGAGGAAATCATCCACTATGAATGCTTTGGGCTTGATTCAGTACTCTGTAAAGTCAATGAAAAGACTCCCATTCATCTCAGTGTAATTTGGATTGGATCCTTAAAATGGCTTTTCTTGGGGAAACGAGAAAGATTAAAAATAGATTTAAAAAAAAATAAAAAACGACGGATTAAAAATAGAACGAAAGGTTTTGACTTTTAAGCTGCTAGTTCAGGTCTAGTAAAGGCTGGTAGGGAATAAAAGTCGTAACTGTTTGGGAACCTTTTGGCCTTTTTGAAGATAGGCTAGTATGATTTGTGGTGGAAAAGCATCAAACCCTACTTTCCAGCTTTTCTTGTACTGTTTTCAAGGTTGCTTTGAAGACTGTTTGTTGTCTCTGTTAATATCTTTGGAAATGGTGATTTGTATTGGACATGGAACTTTTGTAACTCTTGGAAAGGATTTCTAAATGTATTGTCTACAGAACTAACCGTGGGTATTTTTAGAGTCCAAAATGTGAACTAATTCACTAATTGAGAAATTAACTGTTTTTTCTTCTTCTTTCAGCGCTACAACTTGTTGTGAAGCATTTACAGCTGCTCCACTTGTGCATATTTTCAAACAGGCAGGATCTTTTGAAAACGATACCTCATGTTATATTATTAAAATGGCTATCCATACAAGGCTGAGTGTAAAAATGAAAATGCTGATAGGTATTTTTTAATCTTTTGAGATTTTAACTAACATTTCATTCTTATTTATGTTTTATTAATTATCTCTGTAAGCAAATATACATTGCTGTATTATGCATCTACTAGACAAGGGTTGCTCAATGTCCAGCCCCGGGGCCAAATGCAGCCCCATGGAGCCATCACATCTGGCTTGTGGGGCTCCCCACGGGTCTGGGGAATTGGCAGCAAGCGAGTGGTGGCCATGAACACAGCCTCCCCCCCCACTTTCCCCTGCCAAATCCCCAAGCCCCAATACCTGCATGGCTGGTCTGAGCCAAGCTATGCCTCTTTCCCCCGTGGGCCTGGGCCGCGTTCCCGCACTTTGGGATCAGGGTTGGACTGTGTCCCCTTCCTTTCCTGCAGGGCCGGGTTGGGCCAGGCCATGCGCTCTTTCCCTCCCTACAGGGTCACCTGGCTAGCCTTCTTTCCCTCTTCACAAGGATGGGTCAAGCTTCTTTCCCCATCAGGGCTGTGTTGAAGCCAGTTTGTCCCCCACCTGGCCAGATGGTGCCCACTCACGTGCCAGAACAGGAACACCTGGATCCAGCCCATGAATGTACTGGCCACTGACAGTCTGGCCTGCCGTGTAAAACTGTTGGGGCTGCACTGTACTATCGATGGTCCATTAAACCAATTTTAAATAAACAAGTCATGGAATCACAGATTATGTGATCATAATTTTATCACTACTTTCTATTTTCCTTTCAAAGGAAAAAATAGAAGTACTCTGTGACAGGCTCACAGCCACAGGGGCTGCCATGACACCCCTAGCGGGCTTGCTGCTCCTGCCTGGCTCCAGCTCTAATGTCACTCTCTCTTCATTGTTCACCAGCCGTGCCTTGCTCTTAATAGTACAGGTTGATTCAAGGAGGCTGCCAGCAGGCCTTAGAGTGAGCCCGAATCCAGTAAATTTCCACTGGGTCTGAGGCCCCATTGGCCTCTATCCAGACATCCAACCTTGGTAGGTTCCTCTCGGCCTGACTACAGGTGCCCTACAGGGACCTAGCCTGAAGGGCAAACTGTGTGGTTCCTTTTCCTCCCCTACTCCACGCCCTAAACCTCAGAGATGTTCTCCCTTTGATTTTCCTTCTTATACACTCTGGCCCCTTGAGCTCTCAGACACCTCCCCCGCCCAGCCCTGGACACAGGTGGCTCTGGGCCTCTTGGACCTCGTGAGTTTTGATGGGATGGGTGCCCAAGAAGGGTGGCTGTGCCTAAAGGAAACGATCCTTTGGGCACAAAGCAAGACGATCCCCGAGCGAGGCAAAAGAGGGAAAGGGGCCAGGAGGCTTCCATGGCTGACCAGAGAAATCCAGGGCAGCCTAAGGGCCAAAAGGGGAGCACATAAAAAGTGGAAACAGGGTGAGATCACTAAAGATTAATATACCTCCTCTGCTCGTGCTTGTAGGGAGGCAGTTAGGTGGGCCAAAGCTACCATGGAGCTGAGGATGGCAACCCAAGTAAAGGACAACAAGAAATTTTTTTTTAGATACATAGGGAGTAAAAGGAAGGCCCAGGGAGGAATAGGACCCCTGCTAAATGGGCAGAAGCAATTGGTGACAGATAGAGGGGACAAGGCTGAACTCCTCAACAAGTTCTTTGCCTCAGTGTTCCTAAGCGAGGGGCACGACAAGTCTCTCACTGGGGTTGTAGAGAGGCAGCAGCAAGGTGCCAGACTTCCATGCGTAGATCCTGAGGTGGTGCAGAGTCACTTGGAAGAACTGGATGCCTTTAAGTCGGCAGGCCCGGATGGGCTCCATCCCAGGGTGCTGAAGGCACTGGCCGACGTCATTGCAGAGCCACTGGCGGGAATATTCGAATGCTCGTGGCGCACAGGCCAAGTCCCGGAGGACTGAAAAAGGGCTAACGTGGTCCCCATTTTCAAAAAGGGGAGGAAGGAGGACCCGGGCAACTATAGGCCGGTCAGTCTCACCTCCATCCTTGGTAAAGTTTTGAAAAAATTATAAAGGCTCACATTTGTGAGAGCCCGGTAGGGCAAATTATGCTGAGGGGAAACCAGCATGGGTTTGTGGCAGGCAGATCGTGCCTGACCAACCTAGTCTCTTTCTATGACCAGGTTACGAAACGCCTGGACACAGGAGGAGGGGTGGATGTCGTATACCTGGACTTCAGGAAGGCCTTCGATACGGTATCCCACCCCATACTGGTGAACAAATTAAGAGGCTGTGATGTGGATGACTGCACAGTCCGGTGGGTGGCGAATTGGCTAGAGGGTCGCACCCAAAGAGTCGTGGTAGATGGGTTGGTCTCGACCTGGAAGGGTGTGGGCAGTGGGGTCCCGCAGGGTTCGGTCCTTGGACCGATACTCTTTAATGTCTTCATCAGCGACTTGGACGTGGGAGTCAAATGTACTCTGTCCAAGTTTGCAGATGACACAAAGCTATGGGGAGAAGTGGACACGCCGGAGGGCAGGGAACAGCTGCAGGCAGACCTGGATAGGCTGGACAAGTGGGCAGAAAACAACAGGATGCAGTTCAACAAGGAGAAATGCAAAGTGCTGCACCTAGGGAGGAAAAATGTCCAGCACACCTACAGCCTAGGGAATGACCTGCTGGGTGGCACGGAGGTGGAAAGGGATCTTGGAGTCCTAGTGGACTCCAAGTTGAACATGAGCCGGCAGTGTGACGAAGCCATCAGAAAAGCCAATGGCACTTTATCGTGCATCAGCAGATGCATGACAAATAGGTCCAGGGAGGTGATACTTCCCCTCTATAGGGCGTTGGTCAGACCGCAGTTGGAGTACTGCGTGCAATTCTGGGCGCCACACTTCAAGAAGGATGCGGATAACCTGGAGAGGGTACAGAGAAGGGCAACTCGTATGGTCAAGGGCCTGCAGACCAAGCCCTACGAGGAGAGACTAGAGAAACTGGACCTTTTCAGCCTCCGCAAGAGAAGGTTGAGAGGCGACCTTGTGGCTGCCTATAAGTTCATCACGGGGGCAAAGAAGGGAATTGGTGAGGATTTATTCACCAAGGCGCCCCCGGGGGTTACAAGAAACAATGGCCACAAGCTAGCAGAGAGCAGATTCAGACTGGACATTAGGAAGAACTTCTTCACAGTTCGAGTGGCCAAGGTCTGGAACGGGCTCCCAAGGGAGGTGGTGCTCTCCCCTACCCTGGGGGTCTTCAAGAGGAGGTTAGACGAGTATCTAGCTGGGGTCATTTAGACCCAGCACTCTTTCCTGCTTATGCAGGGGGTCGGACTTGATGATCTATTGAGGTCCCTTCCGACCCTAACATCTATGAATCTATGAATCTGGGTCTCAGCCTTTTTTCAGTTCTGGGACCCCTCCCTGGGCCCCACCCTCAGCGTGAGGGCTCCTGGGATACTGGCTCTCTAAGCAAGCCTTGAGTCTGTACCCCCAGGGTTCAAGGCTAAACATAAATAAATAAGAAACATCACTGCCATCTGACAGACACCTCAGTCTTTAGAGGTGTAACATAAAGACCACTTGCCTGTAAACCCAGTCTTCCTCAGTCCAAGGAACTTGCCCCTGTTTCCAGACCTGTAGAGTTCAGCCAAAATCCAGTTCCCTTCAGGGACCCTGGAGCCAGGAGTTCTGCACTGTGCAGTAGCTGGGGAGAAACGAACAGACTGGTGCAGACTCTGGGCTCATATAGCTCCAGCCTGAGCCCTCTTCCAGCCAGGTGAGGCCCTCATTAGCTCCCCCCTGCCCCCTAAAAGCAGCCTCTCAGGCTGCTTGCTCTCCTAAAGGATCAGGCACATCCCAGTGCCCTGCTACATATTCTGTATACTAGATAACCATGATAGATGATTACTGTGTTAATTATTTGTATGTTCTTCGATGAGGAGAGGTGACAATCCTGACGAAAGTTCTGTTGTAGCAGATGTACAAATGCAAATAAAGACTTAGGGTGTGTGTAGATGAAATGAAAATTCCCGTTTATGTCGACGCAACTGCATTTGTCACTATGGCCTGTTTGTTAGTTCTTATCCTGGAAAGATATAGTCTGAAAAAGCTCCATTTGTATTCAAAGGCCAAGTCTGTGTGTGCATAGTTTTCGACAAATGAGCTGTTAAACTCAGTAGGACTATTAGCGCATGAGGCTAAATGTATGCATAATCATTTGCAGAAGTGGGGTGTGAAACTGAAGTTTTACAAATACACAGCAAAGCTAAGGCAGGTCTTACCTTTAAAGCAGCTAATCAGTCTAGTATTATGACTTCATTTGCTTAGCTAGAGTAAACCAAACAAAGGAAATGAGACTTAATAGGTACAGCATGGGATATTAGAGTTTTTACAGCTGAGTTTTATTTTGGTACTGTTTGTAGGCCACATTAGCCCACTGATTGCACTGGTGGTTGTGCAAACACACATGAGCTTCATGCTGATAAAGTACAATTTTAAGCCTTGGGACCGTTCTCTTTCTCTCTTGGTTGGAGGATTTGGACCAAAAGTGATTGAACAGAACAAAATCTGAAAAATGATTCTGTAAGAATATCTTCTTTTACCACCTGTCATGATGTATAAATAGGCAAGAGGTCAGTTTGGCTTTTAAATTCAGGAGCAGTGTGTAGGTCTGGGATGAAAAAAAACACCCCATTTCTTCCACCTGTTTCCTTATATACTAAGCAAATTTGATTTAGAGAAAGAAGGGTTTTGTTTTTACTAAAACTGCACTTAACCTTGACCTGGCAATCGCATAGCATCATAGCTCTTAACTTATTTGAATATTTGATTACTGTAACTTAAAAAAAAATTAAACGTCTAGGAATTAAGAACTGTAAAGTAATAGGTAGTGTGTTATTTTATCATCTCAGGTTCAAGCAGGACAGTTTCAGGAATATATGACTTGAGAGAGGCAGCCAGACAGACAATCCAAATGCTTCAGTTGGCAGGATGAAGTGATATGCTAATGTAAGAGAAAAGGTGGGTGTACAATGGCAAGGAAATAAATACCCGTTAAAGAGGTGGGAGGTCTAGGACAGCGGTTCTCAACTTTTTTTGTACCAGGACCTATTTATGAAGATCAGTGGCCAGTGCTGACCTGCTTTCCCCCAGCCCTGCTAAAGGGAGCCCCCAGCACAGGCTGGAGGGAGGAGGGGAGGCCTGTGGTGGCCCCGCTGCCCTGGTCTGGGGCTGCCATGCCTCACTAGGCAGCCTGGTCGCGATCCCTCCAGCCCGTCCCCCAGCAGCGTCTCCCAGTTGCTTTGCCCATACAAGTATGAGCACCAGCTCAAGTGCCACCAGCCCAGCTATGCAGCTCCCCCCGATGCCTCCTTCTCTTGCTGAAGGGGCAGGCGCCTACCCCTCCCGTCCCCCCTGCCCTGATGCAGCCTTGGCGCCCGGCTATCTTCCCCCATATCTGACAGGTACCCATCCCCCCTGCCCACACACACACAGTCCCCAAGTCCCGGACCTCCAGCCCCCACTGATCATACACTTAACTGCATCCAGCTATTGGTGCTACTCCCAGGACCCTGCCTGGGTGCATGCAGGCCATGTGGATGTGTGTGCAGAGACACACGTGTGCCTGCTGGCTCCAGTCACCCAAGCAGTGACTTGCAGGCAGGCTGGAATGAAGGTTACGTGTATGGGGAATGACAAGCTAGATGTGTGTGGAATTAAGGGCTAGCTCTGAAGAAGATGACGTTGGGAGAGATTGGGGGTGGAGGGGGAGAGGTGGATTCTTTGCTAGTGAGCTTCCCTGGGAGTCAGGCAGCGTGGGATAGCTAGAATCTTCCTGCTAGCCCTGTTGTAAGTGTTCGGATTCAATGCTTGCAAGCATAATAAATATTGTTATAGCGTTTTGATGATAGTGTTAGAGCACGGGTGCTCAACCTCTGGTCCTTGGGCCAATTGCAGCCTGTGGAGCTATGATATCTGCCCCACTGGGCTCCCCACAGTTGGGAAATTTGGCGTTTCTCACCTGTCTATGGGCTTCGATTGCGTACTGCTTGCATATGGATTGGGCACTGCCCATCCGTCTCACCGGACAAAAAGGTTGAGCACTCTTTGTTTAGAGTAGTGTTCTCACTGAGATGATCCAGGAAGTATGCAAAAGGAAAGGATTTTTTGGGTGTGGTGACTTTTATTGGACCAACTGTGTGGTTGGAATTAAGTTAGATAAGCTTTCAAACGCAAGATTCATAAATTAATAGATTCATATATGCTAGGGTTAGAAGGGACCTCAACAGATCATTGAGTCTGACCCCCTGCCTAGGCAGGAAAGAGCGCTGGGGTCAGATGACCCCAGCCAGATGCCTATCCAGCCTTCTCTTAAACACTCCTAAGGTAGGGGAGAGCACCACCTCCCTTGGAAGCCCATTCCAAATTTTGGCCACCCTTACAGTGAAGAAATTTTTCCTGATATCTAGCCTAAATCTGCTCTTTATCAGTTTGTGACCATTGTTCCTTGTTACCCCAAGAGGCGTTCTGGTGAACAGAGCATCTCCGGTTCCTTGCTGCGCCCCCCTAATGAATTTGTAGTTGGCCACAAGATCACCTCTCGGCCTTCTCTTGTGGAGGCTGAAGAGGTCCAGGTCCCTTAGTCTCTCCTCATAGGGCTTATGCTGTAAACCGTTAACCATACAAGTGGCTCTCCTCTGGACCCTCTTGAAGCTGTCCACATCCTTCTTAAAGTATGGTGCCCAAAACTGGACGCAGTACTCCATCTGGAGTCTGACCAGTGCCGCATAGAGGGGAAGTGTCACCTCCTTGGTTCTAGTTGTCATGCATCTGCTGATGCACGATAGAGTGCAGTTAGCTTTGCTGATGATTTTGTCACACTGACGACTCATGCTCATCTTGGAGTCCACTAGGACTCCGAGATCCCTTTCCGCTTCTGTGCTGCTGAGAGGGTCATTTCCTAGCCAGTAGGTGCGCTGGATATTTTTACGTCCTAGGTGCAGTACTCTGCATTTGTCCTTGTTGTACTGCGTCCTGTTGTGTTCAGCCCGCTTTTCCAACCTTTCCAGGTCTGCCTGCAGTCATTCCCTACCCTCCAGAATGCTTACTTCACCCCACAATTTAGTATCATCTGCAAACTTGGACAGAGGACACTTCACGCCCACATCCAAGTCACTGATGAAGACACTGAAGAGTACAGGTCTGAGGACTGAGCTCGGTGGGACCCCACTACCCAGATCCTTCCAGGTCAATACCGACCCGTCTACTACCACTCTCTGGGTGCGACCCGCAAACCAATTTGCCACCCACCGGACCGTTTAAACATCTAAGTCACAGCCTCTTAATTTACTTAAGAGAATGGGATGAGATACCGTATCGGAGGTCTTCCTAAAATCCCCAAAAACAACATCCACCTCCACTTATGCATCAGCATTTTGTGACCTGGTTATAAAATGAAACCAGATTAGTCAGGCATGATCTACCTGCTACAGATCAATGCTGGTTGCCCTGCTTTATCAACGATTTGGAAGACGGGGTGAAAAGCAGTCTGTTCAAATTTGCTGATGATACCAAAATATGGGGAGAGGTGGGCACGTTAGCAGGGAGGGAGAGACTGCAGAAAGACCTGGATAGGTTGCAGGGGTGGGCTAACAAAAACAGGATGCGTTTCAATAGTGACAAGTGCAGGGTGCTGTACTTGGGCAGTAGTAACCAGCAGCACACTTATAAGATGGGAAACTCCCTTCTTGAGAGCACGGAGGCAGAAAGGGATCTTGTAGTCATTATTGACTCCAAGATGAACACGGGCCGACAATGCGAGGTCACGGTCGGCAGGGCTAACCAGACTTTATCGTGCAACCGCAGGTGCATCTCAACTAGGTCCAAGGAGGTGATCCTCTCCCTCTACGCGACACTGGTCAGGCCGCAGCTGTAATAGTGTGTCCAGTTCTGGGCACCCCACTTCAAGAGGGATGTGGACAACATCGAGAGGGTCCAGAGGAGGGCCACCTGCATGATCTGGGGACAGCAGGGCAGACCGTACAACCATAGGTTACGGGACCTGAACCTCTTCAGCCTTCACAAGAGAAGGCTGAGGGGGGACCTGGTGACTGTCTATAAACTCACTAGGGGGGACCAGAAGGGTTTGGGGGAGACCTTGTTTCCCCTAGCGCCCCCCGGGATAACAAGGAATAACGGCCACAAGTTGTTGGAGAGTAGGTTTAAATTAGACCTCCGTAGGAACTACTTCGTGGTTAGGGCGGCTAGGATCTGGAACCAGCTTCCAAGGGAAGTGGTGCTGGCTCCTACCCTGGGGGTCTTTAAAAAGCAGCTTGATGCCTACCTGGCTGGGGCCATTTGAGCCCAGTTTTCTTCCTGCCCAGGAAGGGGGTCGGACTTGAAGATCTCCAAGGTCCCTTCCGACCCGACTTCTATGATTCTTTGATTATTTTTCCTGCTGGACTCCCACAAATATGATCCTTAATAATCTTTTCAAAGACTTTTCCAAGGATGGAGGTGAGGCTGACTGGCTTATAATGACTTGTATCCTCTTTCCTCCCCTTCTTGAAAATGGGGACCACATTGGCCCTTTTCCAGTCCTCTGGGACCTGACCCGAGTGCCACGAGTGCTCAAACAGCCGTGCCAGTGGTTCTGCTATGACACCGGCAAATGCCTTCAGTACTCGCGGATGCAGCGCATCTGGGCCTGCTAACTTAAACATAGATTCATAGATGTTAGGGTTGGAAGGGACCTCAATAGATCATCGAGTCAGCCCCCCTGCATAAGCAGGAAAGAGTGCTGGGTCTAGAAGACCCCAGCTAGATGCTCATCTAACCTCCTCTTGAAGACCCCCAGGGTAGGGGAGAGCACCACCTCCCTTGGGAGCCCGTTCCAGACCCTGGCCACTCGAACTGTGAAGAAGTTCTTCCTAATGTCCAATCTAAATCTGCTCTCTGCTAGCTTGTGGCCATTATTTCTTGTAACCCCTGGGGGCGCCTTGGTGAATAAATACTCACCAATACCCTTCTGTGCCCCTGTGATGAACTTATAGGCAGCCACAAGGTCGCCTCTCAACCTTCTCTTGCGGAGGCTGAAAAGATCCAGTTTCTCTAGTCCCTCCTCGTAGGGCTTGGTCTGCAGGCCCTTGACCATATGAGTGGCCCTTCTCTGGACCCTCTCCAGGTTATCTGCATCCCTCTTGAATTGCGGCGCCCAGAATTGCACGCAGTACTCCAACTGCGGTCTGAACAGCGCCCGATAGAGGGGAAGTATCACCTCCTTGGACCTATTCGTCATGCATCTGCTGATGCACGATAAAGTGCCATTGGCTTTTGTGATGGTTTTGTCACACTGCTGGCTCATGTTCATCTTGGAGTCCACTAGGACTCCAAGATCCCTTTCCACTTCCGTGCCACCCAGCAGGTCATTCCCTAGGCTGTAGGTGTGCTGGACATTTTTCCTCCCTAGGTGCAGCACTTTGCATTTCTCCTTGTTGAACTGCATCCTGTTGTTTTCTGCCCACTTGTCCGACCTGTCCAGATCTGCTTGCAGCTGTTCCCTGCCCTCCGGCGTGTCTACATCTCCCCATAGCTTTGTGTCATCTGCAAACTTGGACAGAGTACATTTGACTCCCTCGTCCAAGTCACTGATGAAGACATTAAAGAGTATCGGTCCAAGGACCGAACCCTGCGGGACCCCACTGCCCACACCCTTCCAGGTCGAAACCGACCCATCCACCACGACTCTCTGGGTGCAACCCTCCAGCCAATTCGCCACCCACCAGACTGTGTAGTCATCCAAGTCACAGCCTCTTAACTTGTTCACCAGTATGGGGTGGAATACCGTATCGAAGGCCTTCCTGAAGTCTAAGTATACGACATCCACCCCTCCTCCTGTGTCCAGGCGTTTCGTAACCTGGTCATAAAAAGAAACTAGATTGGTCAGGCACGATCTGCCTGCCACGAACCCGTGCTGATTTCCCCTTAGCATAATTTGTCCTGCCAGGCTCTTACAAATGTGAGCCTTGATAATTTTTTCAAAGACTTTACCAAGGATGGAGGTGAGACTGACTGGCCTATAGTTGCCCAGGTCCTCCTTCCTCCCCTTTTTGAAAATGGGGACCACGTTGGCCCTTTTCCAGTCCTCCGGGACTTGGCCCGTGCGCCACGAGCGTTCAAATATTCCTGCCAGTGGCTCTGCAGTGATGTCGGCCAGTGCCTTCAGCACCCTCGGATGGAGCTCATCCGGGCCTGCCGACTTAAAGGCATCCAGTTCTTCCAACTGATTACAGCAAAGAAATAATGAAGTAATATTATAGCCGCTTTTCATGCTAATTTCACTATATGATCACGTGAGTTATAAGCGACTGTTAAAAAGTATATAAGCCTCCTGATTTTGCTCTTGGGGGGGGACCCCTTCCAAGTGCTTGGGAAATCCATGTCACTTTGGAACTCCCCCTACAGCTGTAGTTTCTTTTAAATAAAAGCTTCTGCTGACCTGACCCAAAAGTACTCTGTGTGTGTTTCCACGACAACTGGCAGGTACAGTAATGAACAAACTGCAACTTGAGGCCTTTAGGCCTAAGGCGAATAAAACAAGGAGACAATTTCAGTCCTACTTAATGTCTTCACTGGAGCATTTCTGAAATCAGTTCCCATTAACAGGCATGAAAAATATATCCAGTTGCTATTTAAGATGCTGTAGAGAAAGCTATCATCATGGCTTCCTGTACCTAGTACACTGGTTTCTCAGCCTTTTTCAGCTCCAGGCGCCCTTCTGTAACTTGCCTGAATTTTGTGGCACCTGCATTTCAAAAATTTCACTCATTTTTTCATTATGAAAAATAGTAAACTGACTCCCACCCCTACCTCTTGCCAAGAGCTTAGACCACAGAAGATACGAACGGCTTCTGAAGCTATGGCTTCCTACCTGAAATCTTGAGGTTTGTCTTGTGAATCACATGCAGGTGTTTACATGCCTAATAGAGCTAATATCACAAAGGAGCCCAGCTGAGACTTACTTATTTCATGTACCAAGACAATTTTGTAAGGTCTCTTTATTTGGGATGTTGCTGGAAAAAAAAGTTTATTTTTGCCAGATGCTTACAAAAGCTGACGCATCTCTGATTCAGTGAGTCTACGTGGTGCATACGACAACCAACACCATTCCTAAGGTTACTGCAGAAATCTAAGTATTAAACCAGCCTTAACTCTTACACCTGGGCCACGTCCAGCTGGGCAGGCAGCATGGGCTAGGAAAAACAAGAACAGCAACGGCTGCAGGTGCCCATGAGCTTCCAGTGAAAGGGGTCGCCCGGATTCACCTCCCTGGGCTAAAAGGGATCTCATTGTAAAGGGCGACTCCACCAAACTCTGTCCCCTGCACCCACTGCTCTGGGAATCGAGTGCTCAAATCCACCCGGTGCTCGCCTCACGCTCACTCACTTTGTATGTGAGCCCATGCAGCCACATACATGCATGTACATGCGTGTGTGTACGTACATGCATGCACACGCATATGTATGTGTAGGTGTATACACACAGTGCAGTGCATGGTGTGCATGTGTTTGTGTGCATGCATGCAGGTGTACACAAACAGGCAGAAGTGTATGTGCACTGCCACACGCACTCTTTCCCTGTATGTATACTGACGTGCACACGTATGTGTATACTTGTACAAGTGTATATGTGGATATCCACACCCCGCCCTCCCCCGTACAAACACCCGTGGGCAATCCCTCGCAGCCGAGGACGACCCTCTCTCACGAGGCCAGTCCCGGGTCCGGACTCTAGCGCAGCCGGGGCGCGTGTCTGCGCGGGGGGCGGGCGGCTCTGGAGTGCGCACCCGGACACAACGCCTGCTCCTGCCCCTCCGGCTCCCCCCGCCCCCCGCTCCTGCGGCTGTGCAGAGACCCGGCCTCCATCGGGGCGGTGCCGGGCCGGGGCCGGCGCTGCCCCAGCGCTCATGTCGGTGCCGCAGGGTGTCAAAGCGGGCCTGAGGCGGCCTCGACACGCTTCCTCCGCCGCCTGCTGCTGCCGAGCGCGTGTGCCCCCCCTCCTCCGCCGCTGCTGCCGCGTTTCCAGGGCGACGGACGGACGCAGTCCCGGCCCTACCGGCAGCGGCGCGGGGCGTGGGGGACGGGGTGTGGGCGCAGGCACCTGACTCCCGCCACCCAGCCTGCGCTGCGCTGCGGACGCGCGAACCCCCTTCTCCTTCCCGCCCCGCCCCGCTGCTGTGACGTGTAAGCTCTCCTTTGGCCGCGGCGCAGGTGGGCGGAGAGACGAATCCCTTCGTGTCCTGTCTGCACCCACCCTGGGCACCGGGTCACACCTGTTTACCTCCAGGTTTCCAGTTGCACCCCCTTCTCCCCCAGCACCCAGCTGCCCCGCTTTTCTCCCCATCATGGTGGTGTGCATGTGATGGGAGGCAGCAGACGGGCGTGGGAGAGGGGGCTGTCCCCAGAGCAGAGGGGAGCACATGCATGCAGAACCGTGTATCCATGGACAGGAGGGGGGGCAAAGGACACGTGCATTGGGCAGGAGGGGTGCAAGGGGAGGGGTGGTGAGCACAGACTGCCCCCCCAAGCCCCTACTGACCCCCAGCTCCAGCTAGTGACTCCCTGAGGGAAGTGGATGGCAGGGGTCTCATGCCTCTCTGTGAGCCTCCCACTGCTGCCCCCCAGGTGTGGATGAGCTCAGGACCCCCAGCCAACTGCATCTGGGAGGTAACCGGGAGCCATCAGCTACTCCAGGCTGTGGCCCAAGGGGGGCAAATCCACTCCCCAAACTGGAACTGCCCCCCCCCCACACACACACTGGAGCCCTCCACAGTGCCAGCAGGCCCAGGGCTGGGGCCTTTGGGTTCAGAGGGACTGGGGGGGGCTAGGGTACAACCCCCCCAAACACCTGGATAAATCAGGGTGCAGTGATTGAGTATTTCCCATAATGGTGGCTGTGGGTCCGGAGTGAGGAGCACCAGCAAGGGTGCTGGGGGAGGGGCTGTGGGTCGGGAGTGAAGGGCACTGGCAGGGCTGGGGGCGAAAGCAGAAGGGTCCATTAACACAAGAGAGTGGAGGCTGGATGTGGAGCTGGATCCTGAGCAGGACAGAAGTAAAGTTTTGTGTTAAAGTGCGTGAACTTTTGGCAAGGCAGGAGTTGAGAGTCCCAGGGGGCGAGGACCAGACCCCCAGGCATGAGGGCTGGGTGGGCAGTGACTGCAGGGACTCAGATGTCCATGTGGGGAGAGTCATGGGGTGCAGGGACCAGGCCCCGTCACCCCCCTGGTGCAGGCAGGGTTTGGGCTGACTGGGGCACAGCGCTGGTGGCACCTCGGGCTGCAGTGGGGTCGCTGCTCTGGGCAGCTGCAGCATCCCCTGCTCGGGCTCTATTCCCGGGCCTCACTGCCCCATGGGGAGGCTGCCCAGTGCCGCACTGCTCCCGCACAGAGAAGCACCACTCTGGGTAGCAGGAACAACGCAGACCCAGGTCACCCAGCGCAGGTGGAATGAGAATAAGGCCATTCTTTAGCATGCAGGAGCCTACCTGCAGGAGACCTGCATGGAGAGGCTGCGGCAGTACCTGCAGCACGGGGAGGCAGCGCTGCAGAGCAGTGAGTCCCAGTGTCACCGCCCAGGACAGCACTGACCGGGCACCCCCTCACCCCAGGGAATGCCTGCCCCATCCCCCTGTGTCCAGGATGGCGACCACTGCTTCTTGGTCTTGCTGCTGGGTGAGACCCCAGCACAGCTGTAGGACACGGTGCCTCTGTCCCTGCCCTGGTCAGGCCTCCCAGCTGGGCAGAGCCCACGTGGTGTCTGTGCCCTGGCCACGTGTCTGAGAACCAGAGATCAGCTGTGTCGAACCCTGTTCCTGCAGCCCTGAGCCCAGCGCATCCGTGTCTCCCGTCCCCCACGCTCCTTCCCCAACACTGCCTGCTCCTGCCTCAAATGGGCGCTGGAGCCAGTTTGTGTGGCCCAGTGCAGGGCCCAGCCCGGGCTCCTGGCAGGGGTGCTGAGGGCCCAACAGGGCAGTCACTCTAGCAGGTGTCTCCTCCCTCCCAGAGCGTCCCGTGGCACAGGTGAGCGAGAAGCCATCATCCTGGGGCGGACGCACCACCCTAGCCTGCCAGGTCCATGGCTTCTGCCCCAAGGACGTGGCTGCTGTCTGGCTGAAAAATGGGGAGGTGCAACCCCAGGAGACGAGCCATGCAGGGGTCCTTCCCAGCAGAGGTGAGACCTACCAGACCTGGGCCACCATCGAGATTGACCCGAGCAGCAACCACAACTACTCCTGCAGCGTGAGGCACGAGAGCCTGGGGGCAGCTCTGAGAGTGGCCTGGGACAAGGGCCGGACGGGTGAGTGACCCCCGCACGGGGAGGGAGAAGAAACGTGGTGCTCAGGAGGGAGGAGCTGACTGACCCTACTGAGCGGGGAGGAATTGGGGGGTCAGAGGATGCAGGGGTACTGATGGGGAGGGGGCACTGGGCCCATGCAGCATTGGGAACAAGTCTGGGGGTTTGCCTCACTCACAGACCCCTTCCCTCTTCCAGAGTCCAACCCAGTGCTGACTGTGGGCATCATTATTGGTGTTGTGTGGGTCATTGCAGGTGTTTACTGCCACAGTAAGTGCTAGGAAGAGCCCTTGGAGCCAGGCCGTGCCCAGGCCTTGGTGCAGGGGAGCAGGAAGGGCTCATCACTGCTGTGCCTGGGACCTGGGAGGACAGTGGATTCTCCAGCTGCTCTGGGCTCCCAGGCCCACATGACCCGGGGGTGGCAGCAGCTGGGGCTGGGGACAGGTCTCACCCTCACTCCCGTGGAGCTAGCAGCTCTGGCTGGGCGTGGGGCCACGGAGCTCCTTGGTGTGAGATCTGGGTGAGAGGCAGGACCAGGCCAACTTCAGCTAATACAATCACCACTTCTCAACACATCTGGAGGGCGCAGACCCCGGCCAGGCTCAGGAGCACAGTCCCATGCATGGTCCTGAGGTTGCTTGATGTTCACCCAGGGATGCACACGCTGCACAGCCTCTGCCTGCTGTGGCTCACAGCTCCCCAGCCTGCAGCTTGTGCAGCATCCACATTGCTGAGGAGTGTTTGGCCTCTCCCTCTCCCTGCCCAGATCCTGGGTTCCCCTGCCACCATCACCCTCCAGGCACCCACCTTCCATCTCCTTTGCGCACAGCCCTGAGATGTTGGCAGATATGATGTCCTGCAGTAACCCGACATGGGAGAGACGCAGAGATGACCGGAGTCCCGTGGCTGCACCAGCCTCAGGCTCAGATGCCCACGGCCCACTCATCCCCTGGTCTGGGCAGGACCTGGAGGAGGGAGCAGGGGTGTGCACTGGGCCAGCACCTGGTTCTGGGCACTGGGCACCAGCTACACAGCAAATAGCAGAGAAAAAGGGGCAGGAGCCACAGTCTTAGGTCCAGCAGGTCAGCGACAGAGGCGATACCCAGGAACCACTACTTAGTGGACCAAAGGACTGTGGCAGGGGCAGTCCTGGGCATCTGGAGGGCCATGGAGACCTCTTCAGATGGCCAAGAGGACACACTGTGGGTAGAGCCATGGGGCAGGAGGGGAGGGACTCACCTGCTCTGTCTCCAGAGCACAACGCAGGCTGGCAGCTCACTGCTTCAGGCGCAGGCTGGGTCACAACTCAGGATGCAGCCGTGGCAGCTGCTGTACTGCTCACAGGCCACGGTGTTGACCTGGGTCACATCCATGGAGGAGCCCACGTACAGCCAGCTCTGCACTGGGGATGCACAGGCAGGGAGGGACTGGTGTGAGGGGGAAGCCACGTCGGAGGCAATGTGCACGTGCACATGATGGGAAGGAGAGGGAGCAAGGCCTGCCTGTGCTGGGCTTGCTGAGAGCTTGTTTGGTGGGCTGGGTGTGTGGGTCCTGTGCTCTGAGCAGCAGTTTTGCGTGCTGCTAGCTGAGTGGTTGCTGAGCTAAGCACAGACAGCCAAAGAGCCTGAGGATGAAACAACGCAGTCAGTGCTCACCTGTCAATCGAAGCTGCATGGACTGAACTGAGAAGCAAGTGAACAGCCATTCAGTTTTTTTCAGGGAAGGCAGCCACATCCCCCCAGTGGCGCAGGGGGGCGCTAGAGCCAGGGGGCTCTAGAGCATGACTTCCTGCCTGCCAGCCACTGCCAAAAGAAGGGACTGAAGCTCCAGCGGAGGGCACGGGCACCAGCCTGAGGAGGACTGCCCCACAGGCAAACCCTGGCTGTGGGCTGGGCCAGGAAGGGGATTGGTGGGATGGGCGGAGCCTGGAGCCTGGGGGCAGGGCTTGTGCAGGTGGCGGGGCATGGAACTTTGGGGCGTCCTCATTGTGCGGGGGGCCAATTAGGGTTGGGGGTCTGCAAGGGGGGCTCTGGGGGTGCCTGGCCTGGCTGGGGTTGCTAAGAGGGGGTCTGCCCCCTCAGCCCTGCACTTACCCTAGTGACCCCATGCAGGCAACACTATCCTGGAGCTGTTGAAGGAGAAGGTGAACAAGCAGGCGTGGAGTGCCAGGCCACGCAGTTCAGCACCGCCGCACAGAAGGTCAAGGTCAAGCTCTCTACCCAGATCTTCTACAGCACTCAGGGGCAGGGCAGGGGGGCAGGTAGTGGAGCCGGGGGCCGGGGGTCTTGGAGGTCTCCTGCCCCTGAGTGATGATGGGGAAGCTGCACGAGAGCATGAGCTACTCAGACAGGAAGGACGGCCAGGAAGGACGGCCAGGAGGCAGGTCCGTGACTAGGGGCTTCGGGTAATCGCTAGAGTCTGCCTCCATCGCCACTCACCCATCACTGTGGGACTTGCTATTGAAGCAACAGGCTTGTGCACGTCTTCTCTTAACGTGGGGATGAAATGGCACAACAGCAACCAGACAGTACTTCTCAGGAGGGAAACCTGAATCCCATGCCAAGGAAAACCGAGAGCACTGAGGATATCTTCTGCTGACGCCTACATCTGCCTCTGCCATAGTCTCGCTTCATCGGCATGTTCCACCATCAATCACTTTTATCTTTATTTTTGGATCACTCTTAGCCTGGCAAGCTCGCTCTCCACTTTGCGAACACGGGTGACCCTGGCAGAAGCACAGAACCGCAAACAGCATCGCTCTTGATGTCAACGATAGCAGACAAGCCTCTCTCCATCACATCACAGTAGCGATAATTGTGAGGATGACTCGGCAGGAGAGACCTATGCCTATAAGCGAGAAAAATAAAGCAGAACAAAAAGCCCACATGAGTGAAATCCCCTACGATTTCCACATCAGGACAATGAAGCTCTTTGTGCAAGGCACTTGGGTGGGCTCATTCTGTGCATCTTTCTTCACGTAGCCATTGATAGTAGCCAGCGTATTGCAGACTACATGTACACAGACACTTTGCCCATCACTCTAAGCTTTGGGAAAGGCTCTTGTGGGGTTGGTGCTTGCAGGAGGAGAGGCCAGAACTGGAGCAGGATACTGAAGCAGCAAAAGGGAAAAAGTGAAAAACACAAGCTCCTCTCCCACGCCTGCCACAGCCTTCCCACTGTAAGCTTTGGTCACAGCTTAAACAGTGCCCCAGTGTCCCTCCCCAGCCCACATCAGGGATGAATGCATGCCCGTGTGCAGGGTGGGACTGGCGGTGGCAGGGCTAACTGCCCTGCCCAAAGTCTGGGACCTTGAGTTGCAGCACTCCACTACGACTGGGATTTCCTCAAACTCCCCATGCAGCAAAGTGCGTATTAGGAGACAGCAAAACTGACAGAGGATCAGCCTGGACCCGCTGTTCTCCTTCAAGCTCTCCAGCCTACTTGGGAAGACCTGAGACACTGGCCAACACTCCCTCTCCCCAGCAGGTCCTGTCCTCCATGGTCAGGTCCATGTTAGTATGTCAGCGTAGGAAGTACTGTATTTTTCAAAATACAACATACCCGCTTTCCAAACAAAAAACGAAAAAAAACAACACTGCTGGCAATCCCACTACTTGCTACATGCAAGACTGAGGGTGAGAACAGTTCCTGCCAGAAGCAAAAGTCCACTCTTCATGTGATCTACGGGATGCGGAGCAATGAGTGGGCTCAGGCTCCGTACCGTGCTCCCCAGTTAGGTACTACAAGTCACGATTTTTTTCTCTTCCTTCCGACTTTCAAGAACAAGGTGTATATGACATGTTGGCGCATGCTGTATGTGGGGAACTATGATATGCACCTTTTATTTGCACCATCCTGCCCGACTTGAATGTCACTCATTCTGTACGTGAACCTTTCCAAATGAAAAGACCAGTGTCGTGGAAACACACGCAGCATACTTTTGGGTCAGGTCAGCAGAAGCTTTTATTCAAAAGAAACTACAGCTGTAGGGGGGATTCCAAAGTGACATGGATTTCCCAAGCACATGGAAGGGATTCTCCCCCAAGAGCAAAATCAGGAGTCTTATATACTTTTCAACAGTCGCTTACAACTCACATGATCATATAGTGAAATTAGCATGAAAAGCGGCTATAAACATTACTTCATTACTTCTTTGCTGTAATTAGGATGGGAACTTATGGGGGAGGCGAGGTTAGTTCACAAACCTCCTTCTTGCACCTGGAAATCAGAGTTGTACATACTTTTTGCTATCTTCAAGGCCGCGGTGAGTGAAGCAGTTGCAGAGGAGTTACAAAGAACAAACACTTTCCCTTATCTGTTCTACTGTACAGAGCCAGCAATTCTCCACAAAGCGGTTATGTTATCTTATAACTCAAATGATCAAAGCTTAAGGCATTTATTTTTTTCTGATTCCACAGTCCCCCCCTTTGAGACTATTTAGTCTCACTTTAGCCTATAACTTCCATTCTCATGAGCCCCTCTATTTCATCATGCAGCCTTTCATGTTTTCTTTCAATCTGCTCACACTTTTGTAACACCATTATTCTAGAATCTGCCGTGGGTTTTCTTGCCTTGCTAAAGCTTCTATTGCGGCTGAAATGTTAATTATGGCTAATTCCAATTCTCTTATTTCAAGCCACAGTATGAAGGCTCTCACAAATTGATGGAACCCTGTGTTTCTGGTAGCTAAGGGGTTAACTGCCCTTTTCATGTGACGGTTGAAATTTTTTACTTGTTCCAGATATATTGCACTATGCAGTTCGAAACCAGGGATAACACGTTCACGAGTGCATGCCCCCACTCAATTCCAGGGCAAGATTTTATGAGCCCTGTTTCCGCAGATCCAGTAAAGGCCCGGGGCAAAAAGGGTACTCAAATCTGGACAGGTGTTGTGCCATATATGGCACTTTCAATTGATATGCATCGTATAGGACGGACCACGTTCGGCTGCTATCCTGCTGGACCGAGATATATTACAAGAAGTAAAATTGGAGTGAATGTCAAATTCCGATCTGTTTGCAATGAGAGCAACATGAGGTTCCTTAGAAAAGTTGTAGACCATGAATCCTGTACAATTGAGAGAGGGTACTTTACCCAACAGGATTCCACTGGTGCTATTAGGGCTATAATCTAGAGGAGTTAGGCAATGAGGGTAGTGTCCTACAGGTGTGGCTTTATTGTAAGCTCCGGTGTTGTTGGATCTGTAACAGAAAGACGCCTCTACTCTTGGAGAGATTATCCAGATAGCAGGGGCGGCCCTCCTTTCCTTAGGAGCAGAACGATGGGCAGCTAATGAGTAGTGTCTAAGGAAGCCGGCGTTAATTTTTCCCCATTGCTTGGAGGGATATTGGCACTCCGATCATTGGGATTCATTGGTGTAGGTGAGATGGGCAGTGAGAGCATATCCAGCAGTCATTTTTATTTCCAGCTTGAGCCACCGTAAGGGAGATCTGCAAGTACAAATTTTTCTCCCACCCCGCTTGGGTGATACTAAGATACCCAGGTGTGATGTATCAGGATATCAGTGCCATTTTTAGAGACAGGAGGGACAAAGAATTTCAACAACAAACATAACCAGCACCAGTAAGAGAAAGAACACTACCAGCCAAACCCAGGATGGCAGCCAAAGTCTTTCTTCGTCCTCTGGGCTGAGGTTACCTAAAGGACTGAGAACATTGGCTCTTGGTCTTGATTGAGGTGGTGATCTTCCGAGTGGGAGCCTTTACTTTCTTCAAGGCCGAAGATGATATCTTTATTCTTCAACTAATGAATCTGGCTGGGCTGAGGTGTTGGCTTCAAGGGAGAGGTTACTAGCACTTGCACCCTGATGCTCCTCACTTGCTTGAGTGAGGTCCCGAGGGTCTTTGTCCTTGGCCTCAGGGAAAGGTCCCAACCTTGGTTGGAATTCAGCTGCTTCGGGGTCCAATGGGGGTGATACCTTCTTGCAGTGTGAGGCATGAGTCCACGTTTGGTGACCTTGGCAACGAACAGCAGAATTAATGGTCAGAAGTACCTGGAAAGGTCCCTTCCATCTGGGTTGAAGTGCGTTTTTCCGTTGATAGACCTTTACGTAGACCCATTCTCCTGGTTTGAGGTTGTGGCAGGGAACATCCGGTGGTTGAGGTAAGGCTTCTTGGACCTGGGCTGCAGCCTGATGTTGAACCGTTTGTTGCTGATCTAGGAGTCTCAGGACAGCAGGGTTCAAACAAAGGTCAAGGATATCCTCTGCTGGCTCTGGTGGTGCGGGTGCCCCAGGCAATGCTGGATACATCGGAGCGGTGGCTGGCGTGTAATTTGGGGGAGCAGCCAATTTCTCCCGAACAGCTTTTAACTGCTGTTTTAATTTTTCTTGAGAGTCTTTTAGACTTCTAGTTTGAGATTCTGTCTGCCTTTTGGACATTTCATCATACCAATAAAAGTACGTGTCCCACTGGTTTTGTGGTGTTTTGGATCCACGGGACTCTAACGCCCCTCTTAAGTGCACTATTTTATCCCGATCCAATGTTCCTTCCTGTGGAAAATGCTTCACGGGATCATCCCTAGTATCCCAGTTCCACTTATCCAGGTACTTGCAAGCCTTGGGAGAATAGTGTGTGTACATGAAGTACGCCAGAGTCCCCTTGGGGGGACGGGAACTTGTTTTGACTGACTTGTTCCCATTTTCAGTCACACAGGGAGACGTAGGAGAGGCTTATTTAGGATGTCCGGGCCGCTCAGTGCCTTGCCCCGCAGTTTTTCACCGCCCAGACAAAAGGCTTCTGACCCGACACCGGCTCATAAAATGGAAATGGGGAGGGAAACACAAGCGGGATCCTTTCACTCCTGCTCTCGGCAGAAGTTACTGGGACAAGGGGTTTGGAAAAGACAAAATCACTCAGACGCCCTGTCCACTGGGTCACGAGGTTCCAGCTGGGCCCCTTGCTTTCAACGCTACCTTTTTAGGCAGAATCGGGGTGGCTAGACCCAGCCTTAGTCCCAGACCTGGTCAGTGGCTCATTTTTCTAAATGCACACACACACACATTCATTCAATAGCCAGATCAAAAAAGACCAAATCACTCGGAAGCCCTGTCCACTGGGTCATGAGGTTCCAGTTGGGCCACCTTGCTTTCAAAACTGCCCTGTTAGGCAGAATTGAGGCAGCTGAACCCAACCGTAGTCTCAGACCTCGTCAATGGCTCATATTTCTAAATACACACACATGCGCATTCATTCAGTCAGCCAGACCTCCTCCCCCACACCGCCTGAGTTAATTAACTAGAAGCCCAATGTGCTGTTGGATGAAGGTGTTTCAAACAGTTTCTCCCTGAATAAAACGTACGTTACCAGACACAAAATTGGATCCTTTACCAGACAGAAAAGTTTAGCTGGCAGTAAGGTTCATACTGACCTGGGTTTTGTCATTACCCCTGGTGACATGTGGGCATGACGACCTTGTCTTTTCTTCTCTCTTAGGTGTCTGGTGAGACTTGGGACCCCAAGCTTTCTGCTTCTGCCTTTTATGTTCAACTTCACAGCTCAACAGGTAATGGAAGTTAAATGGCTCATACTGGCCAGCCAATTAAGGCAACGATGCTGCAGAAGCCAGATGGGTGTGAACTGCTTCCCTGGGCATGCTGCCCTTGGGGAAAATCACTGGCTGGGAGGAGAGCATCTAACAAGTTGACAGTGTCCTAGTAGAAGCTCCCGGGGGTGCCTCCATCTGCAAGCCCGCTTTTCTGCAGCCAAGCCCTTGGCCAATGGGCGAGGCTCCACTGTTCGCCATGACACTGAATGCTTGAATGTCGCCGGGCCACCTGAGTGGCAGTGCCGAGGTGAGTCGGGCGGGGGTCTGTGACAAGGTTACATGAGAGTGAGGGGGCAACCTCAACATAAGGACTACGAAGTGCCTCTGTTGGAGTGCATGGGCCCAAGGCAAGGACACAAGAGAAGAGGCTTCAGAAAACTACAATTAGTGAGAAGCCACTTACATGCTGAGACAGGCAGAGGCAGCAAGGCTGTCATCCTGTGGACCCATCCCGGCAGATCGGGCAGGGGAGGACGAAGGGAGGGGATGATGGGGGTGGAAGGGGAGGGGAGGAGTGCAGGGTTTCACCTCCTCAGGGTGAAGCAGCACGGGAGCAGCCAGGTGAGCTGGAACCTGCGGGAGAAGGGCAGAGTCAGGGCACGCTCAGTGTGGGGTCCTTCCGCTCAACCCCGGGAACAACCACAGGGTAAAGCAGTGTCTCCCCAGCAGGGAGCAGGACGTGGCTCTCACACATGGCTCAGTGGGGCTTTCTGTCCCAGCAGGCCTGGCCTGGGCCAGAAGCTCTGATTCCCGGGATGAACCCCTGGCAACAGGGTCCTGAGGCCCAGAGTTGGGCAATGAGAGGCCAACCCAGGAGATAGCTGGTCCATGCAGGGCACTAGGGCCCTGGCAGACAGGTGGCATGGGTCATCCTGAGCGGCCTGGAGGCGGAGGGCACCCGATCATCATGTGGGCTGGTGGAGGGACAGCCCCTCAGGCCTGGGTCTGGTTGGGGTGCAGGGGGGAAACTCACCTCCTTGCTGCCCCCAACCTTCTCCTCCTCCCCTCTGCTACAGTGTTAGCCCTGCAGGTGGGAGGCAGAGACACTGGTCACCTCCCATTCACCCCAAGCCCCCAGGCTCCGGCCACTCCCACCACCCCATGCCCAGGCCTCCCCTCTCTCCATCACTGCCTTTGTACCAGGGACCGGCCCTGGGTGTCCTGCCAGAACCACCTCCCTTCCTCCCGCTGTGCTGCCTACGCCTAGGTCTGGTTCCTGGCTGCCATCTGGACATACACAACAGGGACGGCTCCCAGCACAGAGAGCCCAGGCCTGCAGCGCCCCTGTCCCAGCCTTGCCCCACCTAGACACTCAGGGCACTGGAGGGAGTTGTGGGCAAGGCACTTACTGAAGACACACTAGTCATACCCCTTCATTCACCTCCTCCCTTCCTGGGCTCCTGGCCCCCACGCCGTCCTTCTCCCAACCTGTGAGACCCTTCCCAGGACCAGGAATGGGCTCCTGGCTCCAGCCCTCCTTCAGCTCCCCTACTGATCCCACGCTCACAACCTAACGCTAGAGAAAGCATCATGTTTGCCGGCTGTAGGGCCACTTATGGCTCTGGACTGACTCATGGAGCTGGCTGATTTGGCATGAAACTTTTCTTTAGAAAAACCCCCAAAAAACTAGGAACATCATCATACCTTTCCCCCTGTCTTGTCATCTTTGGACCCTGCAAGGCTTTGGTCCACAGGGGCAGGGGGTCACAGGCCACGTCTACCAGGCAGAGGGCCCTTGTCTGTGTGGAGGCGTCCTGATTTTGGGGGCCCTCTGCCTGGGTGCTGGCTTCCACAGTGGGGGGAGCACTTCTCTGCGTCCCGGCCTCAACCCCCTGGGAGGGGCGTTTCCGCCTGATTGCACAAGAAGCAACTGGTCAGAGATGGATCATGGTCTGAATTCAAACCCAACAGGCCCTTTGACGAAAGAACTCCCAGACCTGCAAACACCCCTGCTCCCAGCCCTGCCAGCCTGCCCTCCAGCAGGAACGCTGCACGTGACACACCCAGCACCCCCACACACTAGCAGTATAAAAAGCAGCAACCCTCTACCTGTGCCCCAGTCCTTTTGGACAGCGGTGAGCCTCTGTTTGTGTGCTCGCTGCTGTCCTTGCCAGGGGTTCCCCCTGGCAGACCGCGTCGGCCAGGCAGAGGACCCTGGTCTGGTACCGGCGTGCTCGTGGCAGGGGCCCTCTGCCTGGGTGCTGGCCTTCACGGTAACGGGCGGGCACTCCTCCGCGACCCCCTCCACAGGAGGCTGTTGCAAATGATAAAACAGTGGCAATGAGGACAAAATTCAAGCCCCTGGCGCAGTGCTGGCAACCTGGCAGAGTATGGGGGAGGGGACAGCCAGCCACGAAGCAAGGGAGGTCTGTGGAGCACAGACCCAGACCTGTCAACCCACCGGTCCCACAGTGTGACACCCACAAGGCTCACGTAATCCCCAGCACTGCACACACATGCCCTCCACCCATAGAGCCGGGGCAGCACCCAGCCCCTTGAGTGCAGGGCCTGGCACAGCGGGACACAGCCTTGCCCTGGGCATACACAGGCGCACACACACTCCCTATCTCCCTGGGCAGGGGCATGCAGAGCAACTCACCTCTGTGAGGCTGTCCTCCAGAGCCTGGCACTGCTCCCTGTGTGCCTGGAGGGCCAGCACCAGGGCGCGATTCTCCTGTTGCAGCTCCTCCACTTGAGTCTGCACCACAATCACCCCAGCCCGTCAGACCATGCCCACGGCTGCACTGAGCATATCGGGCAACCAAAAGAGGAACCTCCTGAGGCACCCGTCATGCCCCACCTGTCCCCACACTCAAGGTGCCAGGACTCTGTTTCCTGCTTTCATGTCCTCTGGGATATACCCAACTGGCCAAGCTCAGCCTCTGCCTGCTCCCTCCCCTGCCCCACACTGCTGCTGGCCTTGCTGCCCCGCCCCCAGCTCACCAGGAGCTGCTCTTCCCTTTGCTGAGCACTGTGGGGACAAAGCACATTTGTGGGCTCAGGGAGACTGACGGCACCATCCCACAAAACAGCCCTTCCCCAAGGAGAGATTTGTGAAGAAGCTGGGATGGGCCCTGGGCTTCAGCCCTGAGCCCTGTGCCGCACCCGAGGAACAGCCCGGTGCTCCCCAGCTGCACACCTACCGGGACAGGAGGACTGCTGCGTCCTGCTTCTGTTGAGCCAGGCGGGCCCTTAGTGCCTTCAGCTCCAGCTGCAGGAAACGAGAGCGTGTGGGTTAGAGAGGCCTCACGCCACTGCCCGTCTGTCTGCGCACGGAGCCACCTCTTGCCCCATCTGTCCCTCTGGCCCTGCCTTTGCCCCTCCATCCCGCAGCCCAGGCCCAGGCTTGTCCCTCTGGTCCACGCCTCCGTGCAGCCATCAGCCAGCATACTTGGTCTGCTCACAGCCCCCAGCCCTGCTGGGACCCGTTCACCTGCTGCTGGTGGTACTGGCAGCGGGGTTTGTCCTCCTGGAGAAAGAAAGAGCATCTGGGGTGATGGGCTACCTTGGGCAGCAAGGTCCCATCTCCCCGTGATGCAGGGTTGGTGGCCCCCCAAGCCCTGGGGCCAGGCAGGGCTCCTAGAGCTGGGCCCGGGGATCCCAGGGGTTGGTTGTTACCCCTTGTCCCAGGAGATTCCCCAGCTCCAGGTCCCCCCAGACACTCATATTCGGGAAGGACTGTCCCTGTGATCGGGGGATGAGCCCATTACCCTCCCTTAGCCTTGGAGGGCCCGTGGAGTTGGTGGGAGACAGAGACTGTCCCCCGGGGCCCCATGTGCTGCATGGGGCTGGGAGGGGCATGGATCACCTGGGGAGAAACCCCCACCATCACAGCTGCCCGTCCCATTCCATGGGCAGGGAAAGACTCATAGCAGCGGGGGGGGGGTGTGGCCATGTATGGCCCCTCACCTCTCTTGCCACCCGCATGGCTCCCGGACCTGTGGGGAGACAAGGGGCCGGCCATCAGCTGGACCCACGCTGTTGCAGGGCGCAGGGCGACCAGCCCCTCCAGGGCACAACGCATGGGGGCACCTGCCAGGAGTCCTGCATGCCACATGGGCAGGGCCGTCTTCCACGGGGGTCGCGTGGCAGTCCGTCCGGGGAGCAGGACCTTGCCCCCTCCCCATGCAACCACGCAAGTCCCTCCACCGCTCATGCCAGTCCCAAACTCACCGGGTGCAGGGTCCCTCCTCTCTTGCACTTGTCCATTGGAGGGGACAGATGGGGACCCCTTAATGGGGGGCAGTTTACTTTTGGCCCATCCGTCTGTGCCCAGGCTGGCATCTGGTGCTGAGAGGACATGAGGGCTGAGCATCAGGCTGGGTGGGACTGAGCACCACTTTTAGGATGGGGATCCCAGAGCCCATATGAGCGCCACCTTGCAAGGGAGCAGAGGGCAGCAGGGCCATTGCCAGAAGGAAGGCTCCCAGGGCTGGGGCATGGGCAGGGGCTGCAGGGCCAGGACCTGGCCCAGCGTGAGGAGCCCATGGGGGCCAGTCCTGTTCCCCTTCCCCAGGGAACTTGCTGGTGAAGAGCAGGGGGTGACAGTTTGGTGGGGGTGGCACAGGGCGGGGGCTGTCCAGATTACACCATGGACAGCGTGGGCTTAGCCTGCTAGCCAAACCCTGCCGGGAGGGGAAGCCACACAGCCCTGTGGACTCTTGTGCTGCCCAGCCCTTCTTGCTTCCATGGTGGGGCACGTGCCCAGGTCTCACCCAGGTTGCTGGTGCGCAGGCGCACGGGGGGCAGCTTCTCCTGCCGGAGCATCTGCAAAGAAACACAGCCCTGAGCTGAAGGAAAGAAAGAGGAGCTGGACTGCCGAGAGCAGGGACAAGGCATGGGGCTGAGTGCTGGGCCCTTGCCCATGCTCAGCCCCGCCTCACAGCTTGTCACATCTCCCAAAAGTCCCCGGGACGGACCCGTGCCGTGCCGTGTCCCCACGGCTGAGTGAGAAAGGGCACTCATGTCTGCAACTGGTGCTCGCCTCCGACGCCCGGATAGGAACTACTAATCTAACTAAGAAACAAACAAACAACCAACTAACGAACTAATGAAATAACTAACTAACTATTGAACTATCTAACGAACTAACAACCTATCAACTACAAACTACCTACCTAACGAACTAAGAAGCTACCTAAAGAACTAACAAACTACCCAACAAACTGCTAAAGTAAGGAACTAACTAACCAACAGAGATAAGGCAGGAGGATGAGGAAGGGCAAGTGGCGCGGGCGAAGGGCAGGAGAGCACTGGGAGGAGCCGGTACCTGAGAGTGAGGCTGGGCATTGTGATGTCACTGGTCACAACAGCTCTTTTGCCATGGCAACCAGGGGTCTCCCTCCCACCCGAGCAAGGTGCTGAGTGCGGGGGCTGTGGGAGCCTTTGGCTTGGCCTGGCCTGGGGGTGCTCCCGCCCCAGATGATCTGAGCCCCTGAACTCTTTGGACACATTGTCTGTCCTTGTCCATGTGGCCCAAGCAGTGACCGCCCTGGCTGGAGGGTCACAGCAGTGACCGCCCTGGTGCAGGGGGTCCCGGTTAAACAGTAGCCCCCTCTGATCACTGCCCGGTGGGGTGGGGCTGGGAACACAGAGCCCAGCTCGGCCTCAGCCCCATCTGCAAATCCAGACTTACAATGGCCTCCGAACCCTCCACCCCTGCTTCTGTCGGAGAGACATAGCTCCCATTCCTCTTGCCCCTGCTCAGATACAGCTCAGCTCCCCAGCACGGTGCGGTCACTAGGAGTGGACTTTCCTGATGGTCCTCTTGCCCCACACTGACCCCCGCCACCAGCAAGGGGACGGGGCGAACTCGTGCAGCTCAGGGGGACACTCCCTGGGCTCTGTTACTCCACATGGGGAAGGGGGACCAGGGACGGGCATGCTCATAGTTGTGGCACAACCAAAACACCAACAGGACACTTGTGGGCTCCTCACATGAACCCAAGTGCCAGGGATGGGCCCATGGACAGTGCTTGCTCTATGGCATGGGTCCCAGGGATGAGGCACTCACTCAGACCTCCATGCCTTTGGGGTCTGTCCACGAGTCACCATTTGGCTGAGACCGGGGGCGTGGCAAACAGCTTGATCTTTATTAGGAACAGGATTCAGCAACTCACAAGCTCACAGCTTGCAGGGAGAACTACAACTACCCACCAGCAGAAACCGCACCTGCAGGGCATCACGGGGAGAGACTGGGTCATCCCACTGCTGGCCCCTTCAAGGGACCTCCCATGTACCACATCCCCGTCCTTTACTCGGGCAGCTCCCTCTTAGCTACTTGGATGTTCATCGGGCGCTACTTTAACTGGTGTGGAAGAAATCAAACTTCACGTTGTGGTTGTATTAGAATTGGCAGAGCCATCTAGGTTTATTTAAAACTGTACTAGTGATCACAGGGAGAGTTCTCAAAGGAATTCTGACCTCTACGAATTTACAAGCGTATTTATACTTTAGACAGCGAGAAAAAAACTCTATGTTTTGGGAACAGTTGTCAGCTTCTGGTTCGGCGGAAAGGAGGAGGTTAACATCTGCACACAGACAAAACAAGGCATGAAGGTTTCTCCTTATCTTAGAACATTTTAAAACACATAGCATCAGCATCAGCACCCTTTTTCTTCTCTTTCTCTCTCTTCTTAGTCAAGTAAGAGGCCTGGTTAAACTTATTTCCACTTTCCCCCCTTTTGGGCCTTTTTGGCCCAACATATTAGATATTTATAGCCATGAGCCTTTTAACTTCCAATTTTTCTTTCTTTTTACCTTTTCACTATTTTAACATACATATCACAAAAGTTGTCCAATTAAGGGAGAAAGCAATCATGGGCACCCCTGTCATTGTACTAGGAGGCAAGTGGGGACATACCCAACATTTAGAAACATTTAAATCCTTTGCATATGGATAAGACAGCTGAAGAAAAGCATTTTGGTGAGCATGCCAGTGTGGGAGTGATCTTTTTGACCTGTTTTGAAGTCTAGTCTGATTTACAAAGTTTCTTTTAGCTACTGAGTCTTTAAGTTCATATAAGAGGATTCAAAAGGAAAGACTGAGAAGTACCCAAGTCACGACTAACCAACCCCACCTCGGGAACCAGGAACTAGGCAGAGGCCTTTTTCCTTTCCCGAAGGGCATAGTGGTGTCGTTGGGGTACATTTTCTTCATTCTGTAGTGGTAAATCCTCTTCTCTCTGTAGTGGCAATCCTCTTCGTCAGTAGGCGCTCGGCTCACTACTGGTCTGTGGACGCTGATTTCAAGGTTGATATGGAGGAGACCCTAAGTCTAACAGGGCTGATGTTTTCTTAGTGTGTGAAGCATGCATCCACGGTTGGAGTCCCTGACAGTTTATTGCAGTGTTGGGTGTCAGGAGTCCCTGGAATGGGCCTTTCCAGTGGGGTTCCACCTATGACTTCAGTTGATGGACTTTTACATGGACCAAGTCAGCAGGCAGGATGGAATGGCACGGCTCATCTGGTTCCTAGGGGAGAGTTGCTTGTACCTGTGAATGAAAAGCCTTAACACACTTCATTAGTGCCGTACAGTAGTCTAGAATAATATCATCAAGTAAATGTATATTGCAAAAGTGGGAGGCAACAGGTGGTGAGGCAGGGAGCCTCATGGGTCTTCCCACTAGGATTTCATGTGGGATAAGTTCGGTGTTTCGATTGACAGTAGATCTCATACTCATAAGGGCTATGGGAAGTGCATCTGGCCATTTCAAGTGAGTCTCAGCACAAATTTTGGCCAGTTTATTTTTTTTTAATGCTATTTTGGCGTTCCACTTGGCCCCAGGCCTGTGGATGGTACGGGCAATGAAAGTTCTGCTGCATTTGCAGGACTTTGCAGACTTCTTTCATTATCTGCCCAGTAAAATGAGTTCCTCTATCGGAGTTTATGGATAAAGGAATACCAAACCTTGGAATAAAGTCTCTGAGCAACTTTTTTTCACAGTGATGGTATCAGCTTTTGAACATGGGTAGGCTTCTACCCATCCAGAGAACATACATACAATAACAAGACCATATTCATAAGAACAACATTGCTGCATTTGAATAAAATCTATTTGTAAATTTACAAACGGCCCCGAAGGTGGGGGATGTGCTGCTTTTTTGTTTTTACAGGTTTTCCCTAATTTTGGGCTTGACAAAGAGGGCAGGTATAACTGTATTGTTGAGCCACAGATGAACAAGTCGGAGCAAACCAATCAAGCTTAACAGCTTCTATCATCCCCGCTTTGCTCATGTGTGCTATGCCGTGGTGTATGCGAGCAAGATAGGGAAGAAGGACCGTTGGGGCAACCAGGTGGCCGTCGGGGGAGCACCACAAATGGTCAGGGTGTAACAAACACCCAGTCAGTCTCCACATATATTTTTCTGGTTCTGGAGCCTGATCTTGGAGGAGGGCAACATCATGAAGACTTGCCAATGGAGACTGGTTAATTGAGATAGACAAAAACACAGGTGTAGCCTGAGGAGTGGAAAATGCCACAGGTTTGGCAGCGGAGTCTGCCAGAGCATTTTTACATGTAACATTATCATAAGGTTTGTGATGAGCTTGGCATTTAATAATAGCAACAGCAGAAGCTAACTGTAAAGCATTTAACAAAGCATTTACATATGGCCCATTACTAATTTTGGCACTTCTTGACACGAGGAAGCCTCGTTGCTTCCAAAGTTGACCATAATCATGTACAATACCAAAGGCATAGCGAGAATTAGTGTCAATATTAACAGAGGTACCAGAGGCTAGGGTGCAAGCCCTGGTAAGGGCCACAAGCTCAGCAACTTGAGCTGAATACACATTGGGCAAGTGATGGCTTTCTATAACATCACATTGGGAACATACTGCATATCCTGCAACAAGAGAACCTTTTGAGTTTCTTTGACATGATCCATCAACATAAAATACTAGATTTGGGTTTTGCAAGGGGGTGTCCTTTAGATCAGTGCGGGGCATTGTTAGGTGGGCAGTAACAACAATACAATCGTGGGGTTCACCATCTAAAGGAGTAGGCAACAGGGAGGCAGGGTTTAAAACAGGGCATCTAGTGAAAGTAATATTTCCAGCAGAAAGAAGCAAAATGTCATACTTAGTCAATCTAGCATTTGAAAGGTGTTGAGTTTCAGTTTTTAGTAAAAGGGCTGCTACAGCATGTGGGACAGCAACAGTAAGGGGAGAACCTAATACAAGGGTACAGAACAGTTCAACAGTAATAGCAGCTACAGCACGAAGACATGGAGGAAGTCCGGCTGCAACTGGGTCAAGAGCAGAGCTATAATAAACAATGGGACGGTGCTTGTCTCCATGCGCACAGCAAGTGCAAATCCATCTTTTTCATGATAAAAAAGAATAAATGGTTTAGTTTAATGAGGAAGGCCTAGTGCAGGAGCTTGCGACAGAGCTTGTTTAATAGAGGCAAAAGCAGCTTCAGCTTTTGAAGTCCAGGACAAAGGCTCAGAGGTATTAACAAGAGTCAGGTTTTGCAGTGGCTTGACTATAGAGGCATAGCAGAAATATCATGACCCAAATAGTGGACACGAGGGAGACAAAGTTGTAGCTTTTCTTTAGCTGCCTTATGGCCTTTTAGGGCAAGAAGGTGAGAAGAGTTAAAGAATCAGCTTTAGGGCGTTTAGGTTGTAGCCGCATTGGTCTAAGGACATAGGCAAACAAGGTTCCTTGGGTGATTTTGATATCTTTTATTAGACCAACCCAAATGGTTGGAGAATAGTTATTAAGCAAGCTTTCAGGTTCAAAAACCCTTCGTCAGGCTAAGGAAGCTGCAGCAGTTGGTGTGTGCTCTTCCTGGATGGAATGAAAAGTAAAGGAGCCAGGGGCTGGGCTGGGTGGGGGAATCAGTTGTCAGGCAGATTATAATGTATCAAAAATCCAATGTCTATGTTTAGTTCCTGATCTCCAGTATCCAGCAGGTTGATGAAATGGAGCTCATAGGCTCATCTCTGGGAAGTGTTGTGTAAGTTCCCCTTGAGGATCAGGACTGAGAGATCTCTCAGTGTGCAAGGATTGTACTTTTTGGTTGGATGAGTGCACTGCCGAATGCAACCAATGGAACATGAGCTGGAGTCTTCCGCACTTTCCCTTGCAAAGGCTTTGGTACATCTGCTGGGATAATGTTTGCTTTTGCCCCAGGATCTCACGTCAAAGCGACTGGCAAGCCAGCGATCATGATTGTGCTATACCAGGTATTCTGGCTATGAAAGGTCTGTGAAAGCTGCCTTGCAGCCATTGGGACCATATATAGGGTACTGGCTCCTTTTGCGGGGTGGGGCTGGGGCATCGGGCATGGGTCAGGGGCCACTCAGGGTGGCTGGGGGAGAAGGCAGGGGATGCGGCCTCGTGGGGTACCCCATTGGTGCCTTTCCCCCTTCTCCAGCACCTCCTGCCCCTACCCACTACTTTCATAGTTTCAAAGCCCCTTCCGAGCCTGGAAATCTGTGAAATCTATGACCAGCCTGAGGTCAGACTGGCAGACAGGGGCTCAGCTATAGATTGCACACTTGCTCCCTGGGGCCCGGTCCGCTGTACCTTATCTGCTCTACCAGCTCTCCAGGGGCTGGACCACCCTCCACCTCCAACAACAGCCAGCGGGGAGAGGAAGGCAGTGGGGAAGAGGGGAGGGGACGAGAGCAGGAAGGGGAGGGGGGTGACCGGTGTCTCTGTCTCGCTGCGACCACCACTGCAGCTGTAACCACTGCCACAACCACTGCCACAAGCACAGGCCCAGCCCCGGCTCTGGCCCCAGACTGAAGTGGAGGGGGGGAGACGCCCCGACCCCTGCCCAAATTGGCAGGTGGGAGGGGGGAGAATAGCCTCCGCCCCAGCCCAAAGTGGCAGGGGGAGGCGGGGAGCGACCCCGGCATTGGCCTGAGGCATGGAGGAGGGGGCCAGATGCAGACATCTGTCTCTGCCTACACCCCCTGCCCATCCCTCCCCACCCGGTCATTCTTGACAGGCAAATTGCTAGTAAATACATAAGGGGTCTTGCATCACGAACCGGGATGTTCACCATCTGTTCACCAGGGCACCCCAAGGGAAGACAAGGTCTAACCATCACAAACTCCTGGAAGACCGTTTTAGGCTAGACAGAAGACAAAACTTCTTTACCATCCGAGTCCCCAGAGCTTGAAACAGACTTCTCCCACAGGCAATCACCTACCCTGGACTCTTTTAAGAAATGTTCGGATGCTTATCTAGCTGGGACACTTTGATCAGAGCTGACTTCCTACCCTTGGGCCAGGGGGCTGGACTCAATGGTTTTCTGAGGTCCCTTCCAGCCCGAATGTCTATGAAATCTATGAAACCTCCTGCAGTTCTGTGTACAGACCCAGGAAGCAACGTGCAATACTCACCACATACAAAGGCCAATGGAAATCAGCAGCAGGTCTGTCCTGAGAAGCGGGGGTGGGGGGTGCTATTGCCCCGGGCCCTGTGCCTTGGGGGACCCCGTGGACCTAGGAGAAGCAGCGGTAGTGCCGAGCTGCACGGAGCAGCAGCTTTGCGTCCAGCCACTCGCTACCTCGCCCGCCACCCACCACCGTTTCTTCAGATCCAGGGCCCATGGGATCAGAGTGGGGCAGGGCCCCACATGGGCAGACTTACCACAGGCCCAGGACGCTTCTCAGTTCAGCTCTGATGGGCAACGAATGGGCTCTTGGCTCTGTGGGCTTTGGCAGAGGCTGGCAGGCACAGGGTCCTGAATTATGCTCTTTTCTCCCGAGGTGCCCAGTCCCAGGTGCAGCTGCTGGAGTCTGGAGGGGATGTGAGGAAGCCTGGAGACTGTCTGTGCCTCTCCTGCAAAATCTCTGGGTCCACCATCATGAAGTTCATTATGATTTGGGCTTGCCAGACTCCTGGGAAGGGACTGGAGGGGGTTGCAGGTATAAATGCTTCACACCAGTAATCTCACCAAATACTACAGGGCTACGGTGAAGGGGCGATTGAACATCTCCAGAGATGACTCCAGCAACACCTTGTACCTGCAGAAGAACAATCTGAGAGCTGAGGACAGGGCCGGGTATCTCGGTGTGAAGCCCACAGTGATCAGAAGCCTGCTGTGCCCAATACAGAAACTTCTGAGCAAACCTCTTGTCAGCTCATGGCCAGTAGCTAGAAGCAGCCACAGCCTGAACAAACAGCTGAAGCGGAGCTGGACACACACCCCAGGCACATTTCTCCCTCTGGGCTCCAGCCCCTGCCATGGGCACCAAAAATAATGCACGGTGGAAAACACAGAGCACCCGGTCCCTGCCCAGCTGGGCAGCAGGGACCTGGCCAGAGCACCCACCCAGCTCCTTGCAGCAGCTGGCTCAGATGCAGCCAGCCGGGAGACACCAGGATCTGGGGAATTGCCCCAGCGCCTCACACAGCCAGGGCCAGCCTGCTTGCACCGTCCCCAGGCAGGCTGGATGGGACTTCTCCAGCACTCACACCCTGGGAAACACCCCCAAGCTGTGGCCCAGGGAGGGGCAATGCTGGGCTGCAGCCTTTGGCTGGTGGGTGCTTGTAGCCAGACCAGGACAGTCAACACATCCCAACAGCTGCAGCCCCTGCCTGGGGCAGAGCCCTGTGCCTCAGCTGCGTGCCCCCTCTCTTCATGGGGATCAGGGCAGAGAACAGCCCTATCCTGGCCCAGAGCATCAAGGACCCAGCGGGGCTGTTGGCAGTCAGGGCTTGGTGCTGCAGGGGGATGGATCCAGGAGTCAGTGTTGAGCCCCAGCTCAAATCTGGGATCGTGCCCGGTATGCAAAGGCCAATAAAGATACCAGGGGTGAAAGTATAAAGAAGATTTATTGTTAGCAATAAAAGGTGCAAGCGGAATAATTTCACGTAACAAGCACACAGATTTCTAATTCTAAGCATCTTTTATACAGGGGTTTTGGACCTTCATAAACATCCTTGTTTGCTAATTGGTTATAAAGGAGTGACGCAAGGAGTTGTTTACTGAGCATGTCTCTATACCTGTGTTTTAGCCATGTATCTCATTTACATACATGTATGTTTCATTAGCATACTTTTTCCCCACCTAGGGGCGTGATTTTTAGTATTTTAATGATCTCTTTGACCCAGTACTCTGATTCTGCTTTTGTTTTCAAGCCTCCTTTATCTAAGACTGTCTCCTCCTTATCATTGCAGATGGGCATTCATCACATAACATTCACTTTTGCTTGGGCTTTGCATAGTAGTTTCTAGGTCACTCCTTACATCAGGAGCAAGCCACAGCAGGAAGGAAGGGGGTAGAGAGCAGTCAGAAGATCCAGGGTTGTCACCTGGATCCAGACAGAGGAGTCTGCCCTGCTATCCAACCCATGCTCACACAGGAAACAAGGTCCAGCTGGGGACACCGAGTCAGGCAAAGCCAGGTCCTCCCAGACCCTTGTGGTCCATTGCGGGGGATGTCAGGGAGTGGGGGTGGGGGGTGTCTGACATCTTTGGCTACTTGGTGGTACCCACAACCCCCCTCCCTGAGAACTCACTGTCTCCTGTTCTGACATGACCAAGCCCATGGGCCATATCTCCATGCCACACAGCAGCAGGGCCAGTCCTGAGCATGCCTGCAGAGACCAACCCAGGGACTTGAGGGAGGAGCTGCAAGAGACCCCAGCAGAACAAGAGGATACTGATAGGACTGGACACTGTCCCAGCCTCCTGTGGCTTGCACACACACAGGGCAGGATGGGACTCCCCAGCCCTGGGCTCTCCCCATCATGCAGCACTCAAGGGCAGCTTCTCCATGAGCCATACCCTGCAGGTAGAGGGGAAAGGTCCTGGGGAAGCCTGAACTACTCCAGTAGGCCAACAGACACCCAGGCGCTGGGGCTTTATGCAGCTGTGTAGGACTAGACTTCAAGGGGTTAACCACCCTGGTCAACTCAGGTTTTCGACAGGAGGCAAAATACTTAGGCACCCAGGGTTTGGTGCCCTCCTCCAGCTCAGCATTTGTGCATGGCAGGATGTATCCCTGATGGACCTCACCCTTCTAATATCCCTGAGACCAGATGAGTGCACATTACATCCTATGATGCAAATGGACACACCGGATCCATGCATGCAGTATCCCCCTGCGCACATAGGCACCAGAGGGCAGAGACACCCAGCACACGTGCATGGGCAGAGATAAGCACAAAGCAACTATGAAGGACCAACTGCTCTCTTAGGAAAGGGAGGATTTATACGCTCTGTTTTTTTCCTCGTTTCCCTCATTTCCCCTGTTCTAATGATAGCCAGTTTCCCAGACACGAAGCAAATCCACAGCATTTAACCCTCACACCCTGGGAGTCCTTCCACCTGAAATAAAAAACATCGAGTTTCATTAGGTTTCTGTATTCTAGGGGTATCACTCCCTCAGCTGCTATGAAACAAGTTGTCACTTCTACCAAAGGTCAGGGACCCTCTGAATAAAGTAATGCATCCTCAAGCTGCTGGGGCTCAGTCCACTCATTGTACATTGGAGTAGCATGGATCCATCCTTCACTGAGAAACTGGATTTTTCCCTCGGAGATTTCTCCCTGGCAGGACTCTGGGATATTTCTTTGGCAGAGAGGGGAAGTCCCAGATCATGGGAGGTTTTGCCTTGATAAAATCCAGCCAGAGACACAATCTGGAACTCCTCTAGTTCTTTATTTGTTCCCCCAGGCTCCTGGTTTAATGTACAATTTTTCTGGTACAGTAACAAAACCCGACTCCCCATTTCCAGGTTTCTCCATGGCTCTCAAAACCCCTGTAGTCAGCAGCCAAATCTGTGTGATCTGTGAAAGGCCCTTATAAAAGAAGCACATGCAAATATTGTTCCCCAATTTCCTGCTTAACGCATGCAAGGGTCCTCCTTAAACAGCAGCCCTGGCTCTGTGCACCTCAGTGTCTCCCCAGAGTTGCCGCCTCCTGTCTGCTGGGGACACCGGGCACCAGCCACAATGACCATGACACCAGCGCTGGCTTTGCTCATTCTTCTGGCAGCTCCACCAGGTAAGTGCCTCCTGTCTTGGAGGACAGAGGGATGCAGAGGCAGGATAAGAGTGAGACAGGTAGAAGATTGTTCATTTGCTAATGCTGTATTTTTCTCCATTAGGTGTCCTGGCCCAGGTCACGCTGAAGGAGTCTGGCCCAGGGGTGGTGAAGCCCGGAGAGACCCTCAGCCTGACCTGCACCGTGTCTGGATTCTCTCTCACTAGCTGTGCTGTGAGCTGGGTTCGGCAGGCAGCAGGGAAAGGGCTGGAGTGGGTCGGAGATAGATGGAGTGGTGGAAACACTAACTATAACAGCACTCTTCAAAGCTGCCTCACCATCAGCAGAGACACGTCCAGCAGCCAAGCGCACCTGCGCCTGACCGGGGTCCAACCTGTAGACACGTCCCGGTATTACTGTGTCAGATACACAGTGAATGAAAATGCATGAGAGCCTGCACAAAAACCAGCCCTGCAGGACCTGCTTGCTTGTGTGAGCAGCAGAGGCAGCAGCTGCCAGCCCGTGCTCCGCTGCCTGCTGGGTCGGACACATCAGGCCTTTTAGATCACTTGAACGAGCCAGGGATTAAATCCAGGGAAGGAGGCTCAAAAGTGACCAATCAGTCAGAATCTGATATTTAGGAGGAGTTCTGCTTCACTGTGCCCCTGCTCTGTCTGTCCTTCTGGCAGGAATACAAGGCAAAGACTCCCTAGGCTGGTACCCAGGACAAAGGCAATAGCCAGCAGACTGCTGTGCTGTTACAGGACTAGGGACACAGCTCTGTAGTCCTGATGTTGGTCCTGGACTTAATTAGCACTCTCCAAGTAGCAGCTGACCCAATAGTCTGGTTCCAAGTGAGCTGGTTCTTGGCTAACAAATTAAACAGGCGTTTCTATCACCACCTTATCAATCCATCAACTGATTGTATTATGAATAATCAGGCTGTTCACACACTGTTGTGTGACTAAAACATATTGAATTGTTTATTACTAATGAAATAACAAATACACAACAGGTACATTAAATAACAGCACTAACCAGGAATGAAGCCAACACCCAATACAACTATTTTTATTATTCGTAAAACCTATACCTAACTGATCTCATACCTATTTTAAAATTTGTTCACCAGAATCACTAGCACTTCAGAATCAATATCAACTTGGGGGTGAATATGGACTTTTTATGTGAACAGTAAACTTTATTCCACTCTGGATTTCTGCCGTTCCAACACAGGGAATACATATTACACTGAAAGGGATGATTGGATGGCAGCTTATCTTCCACTTCAAGGAAGGAAGGAGAAAGGAACAAGTGATGGGTGGGTGATACCCCAGAGGGCGGAGGGCTGCTACTTAAGTGCTATGCACCCCTGCAGAGAGAAACTGGGGAGCCCACCGTAAACAATCTTACTGTGAGTCTCAGGATTGAGGTCATGGGGGATGAATGCTAGCTCTATGGCAGCCTCGCTGTCAAGGGTGTGCTTGCCTCAGGCAACCTCCATGGTCACGGCACAGCCCAAGGCACAACACCATACAACGATCACCCACACCAACGCACCAATACACCAGAAAGCCACTTCCACCTCGTTCATTCACCGTGTTTCTATCAGTCTCTCTTTCTTTCTCACAGGTATCAATCAACAAAACCAAACAGCAAACCATGAAACCCACCAGCCACACCACACACGTACCACTCACACCCAGGCATGCTATCACGTACTCACGTGCTAAGGGTCAATCAACAAAAGTCTTTATGTGGCAGTGTGCCCTGCATGCCAGGACTCTGCACATGGCACACCTTTGTGCTAGGCACTCTCTTCCAACATCTTCTGATCTTAACTGGGCATGCTCGCAAATAAGAGCTCATCTCAGGCTCAACACATCACCACTTAGGCCAGGAAGCCAAACAGGTGGCTTGGCACAAGGGGTAATGATCCCCTCTCTCTCTGTCCCTTTGTACATGAGTCTTTTCTGAAATCCAGCTCATTGAGTGCAGCCCAGGGGTGCTCCCTGACAGCTGCAGACACCACCACATTATTACTGTGCCAGGAGAGAGATGGTGGTGCAGACCAGGTCAGGGGCTGCACCCAAAGGGGAAGTAGGCTGGACACTGCTCCCTTGGGCCCATCCCAGCCTCCTGCCCTGCACTGACTCCCTGCTCAGCAGCAACCAAGTGCAGGAGCTGAGCCCAGTCCAGGCCCAAACACCCTAGAGCCCTGCTTGCCCCTCCTGCACTGCCCATATCCCCCTCCTGGGTGACTTCCATGAGGTCAGCCCCAATTAGTCCAACCCATGTGGGGAAGGGCCGGGAGGGGGGAGTCTCCCAGAGACAGCACCAAGGAGCTTGCACACACAGAAGACAGAGCACTGCACACTTACAATAACTTCCTCTATACCACAAACAGTGCCCAGGACAGCACCTATACACACCCACTGTGCTCTGATCTCAGGGCTGCAGCAAAAGCCACCAGCGCAGACACACAAAGGAAGCTGCTTTGGGGTACAGCTGGCCCCCAGAGCTCCTCCTTCGACACTACAGCTGCACTGAGAAGAGCACAAGTGACCCACCACATCCCCAATACCTGCCTGTGCCCAACAAGGAAATTCCACCAGAAACTAGTTGGGAACCAGACTCAACACATTGCAGTGACCAACTAGAAAGTAGAAAGAAGTTCCCTTTCCCATTCCTTGTAGCTGTCATCCATTTTCCCACACCGCGCCAAGAACAAGGGGGAGCAACACTCAGCACCTGTGGGAGAGGCGCTGGGGTTCTCGAGGGCAGGGGAACTCAGTGCCCAAGATGAGTGGCCGTTCCTTAAGGAGATGATAGTCAGGGTCCAAGGGGTGACAATCCCAACAAGAAGCAAGGAGGGCAAGAGTGCCCAAAAGCCATCCTGGCTCACTGAGGATGTCTGGGATTGCCTGGTTGCCAAAAAAGCAGTGTACACTCGGTGGAAGGGGGGACTATCTCCAAAGAGGAGTATACCTCCACCGCTCGGGCCTGTAGGGGGGCTGTTAGGAAAGCTAACGTGGACATAGGTCTAGGACTAGTGTCCAAGATCAAAGATAATAAAAAGTCCTTTTTCAAATATATAGGGAGGATGAAGAAGGCACCGGGAAACGTAGGGCCCCTGCAAGATACGCTGGGCAATCTGCGGGTTGCGCCAGAGGAGAAGGCAGACCTCTATAACCAATTCTTCACCTCCGTTTTCTTCTGCAGGAACCGGGACTCCCCCACCATGATTCAAGACAGACTTGAGGGAAACGCCTCCAGACCTAAGGTTGAGGAGGACCAGGTTAGAGTGCTTCTGGAGGGGCTGGATGTGTTCAAATCAGCAGGTCCAGATGCTCTCCACCCCAGGGTGTTGAGGGAGCTAGCAGGGGTTATTGCAGGGCCCTTGGCATGGCTTTATGAATGCTTGTGGTACTCAGGCCAGGTGCCAGATGATTGGAAGATAGCCAATGTGGCCCCCATCTTTAAAAAAGGGAGGAGGCAGGACCTGGGCAACTATAGGCCCATCAGCCTTACCTCAATCCTGGGGAAACTCTTTGAGAAGATCATCAAGGAGCACATCTGTTATAGGCAAGCATCGGGGATGATGCTCAAGGGCAACCAGCATGGTTTCATTAGGGGAAGGTCATGTCAAACCAACCTGATTGCCTTTTACGATCAGGTCACAAAAGCATTGGATGCAGGTGTCACCGTGGATGTAGTCTTTCTGGACTTCAGCAAGGCCTTTGACACGTTCAACCACCCCATCCTCATTAAAAAACTAGGCGACTGTGGCATCGATGCCTACACGGTCAGATGGATTGCTAATTGGCTGAAAGGTCGTACTCAGAGCGTGGTGGTGGATGGGTCATATTTGACCTGGGGAAAGTGGGCAGCAGAGTCCCCCAGGGCTCGGTCCTTGGGCCCGCACTGTTCAATTTCTTTATCAGCTATTTGGATGATGGGGTAAAAAGCAACCTGTTTAAATTTGCTGATGATACCAAAATTTGGGGTGAGGTGGGAACGCTAGTAGGGAGGGAAAGACTGCAGAAAGACCTGGATAGGTTGCAGGGGTGGGCTGACAAAAACAGGATGCGTTTCAATACAGACAAGTGCAAGGTGCTGCACTTGGGCAGTAGTAACCAGCAGCACACTTATAAGATGGGAAACTCCCTTCTTGAGAGCACGGAGGCAGAAAGGGATCTTGGAGTCATTGACTCCAAGATGAACATGGGCCAACAATGCAAGGTCACGGTCGGCAGGGCTAACCGGATCTTATTGTGCATCCACAGGTGCATCTCAAGTAGGGCCAAGGAGGTGATCCTCCCTTTCTACGCGCCACTGGTCAGGCCACAGCTGGAGTACTGTGTCCAGTTCTGGGCACACCACTTCAAGAGGGATGTGGACAACATGGAGAGGGTCCAGAAGAGGGCCACTCACATGATCCGGGGACAGCAGGGCAGACCCTACAATGAGAGGCTACGGGACCTGAACCTGTTCAGCCTTCACAAGAGAAGGCTGAGGGGGGACCTTGTGACCATCTATAAACTCACTAGGGGGGACCAGAAGCGTTTGAGGGAGACCTTGTTTCCCCTAGTGCCCCCGGGATAACAAGGAATAACGGCCACAAGTTGTTGGAGAGTAGGTTCAGATTAGACATCTGTAAGAATTACTTCACAGTCAGGGCGGCTAGGATCTGGAACCAACTCCCAAGGGAAGTGGTGCTGGCTCCTACCTTGGGGGTCTTTAAGAAGCAGCTTGATGCCTACCTGGCTGGGGTCACTTGAGCCCAGTTTTCTTCCTGCCCAGGAAGGGGGTCGGACTTGAAGATCTACAAGGTCCCTTCTGACCTGACTTCTATGATTCTATATTCTCAGAGAGAGTGCAACTGGGAGAGAAACATGCCCACACCAGAGGAAGGGCTCTTTGTGCTAGAAACTGTCTCTAACATGTCTCCCAACTGTGCTTTTGGTTGCAATACACCATCTTAGAACAGGCTTGTCCAACATATGGCCTGTGGGCCGCTATGCAGCCGGCCAAGCCGTTATATCAGGCCCGCGGTGACGGCGGTTGCGGGGCTGCCGTGGAGTGCAGAGCCTTGGCGGTGGTGGGGCTGCCGCAGACCACAGAGCCACGGCGGCAGAGCACAGAGCCGTGGCGTCAGCGAGGAGCCGCAGTGGAGGAGCACAGAGCTGAGGTGGCGGTGGCCACAGTGGCTGTGTGCGGAGCTGTGGCAGCAGAGCACAAGTGGTCAGCGGAGCACGGAGCCACAGCTGCGGCGGCAGCGCAGCGGGACAGTGGTGAGGTGGACAGGGCTGGCCCGTGGACCCCAGCCGGTAGTGAGGGGAGGGGAGTTGCTTACCCCCACGAGGCCCGGCCCATCAGTGAGCCGTGTCCTGCTGCAGCTGCCCTGAGGGCTGCGCGGAGCGGGGTTGCTCCAGCCACGCCTGATTGGATGAACTGGGGATGGGCTCCACCCCTTGGCCCACCACGTGGCAGGGGGAGCTGCAGCATGGCCCGTGCCCTGCTCACATGTGTGGTGGATGGAGGCACAGGGTAAGTTCCCATATGGGGCAGACCCATTTCATTGCCAGACAGCAGCAGGGCCAGTCCTGAGCGTACCTGCAGAGAACAACCCAGGGACTGCTGGGAGTAGCAGCAGGAGACCCCAGCAGAACAAGAGGATGCTGATAGGACTGGACCCAGCCCCAGCCTCCTGCTGCCTATACACACACAGGGCAGGATGGGCTCTCCCCATCAAGCAGCAATTAAGGAAGATTCGGCACTTCCCATTCCCTGCAGGTAAAGGGGAAAGGTCCTGGGGAAGCCTGAACTATTCCAGTAGGCCTCCAGGCACCCACGGGTTGGGGCTTTATGCAGCTGTGTAGGACTAGGCTCCAAAAGGTTAACCACCCTGAGCCACTCGGGTTTTCACAGGAGACAAAAGGATTTAGGCAACCAGGGGTTTGAGTCTTCCCCAGCTCAGGATCTGTGCATGGCTGGATGTATCCCTGATGGACCTGTCCCTTCTCCTATCCCAGACACCAGAAAAGTGCACATCCACATGTTGTGATGCAGATGGACACACTGGATGTATGCATGCAGCATCCCCAGCACACACAGACACCACAGGGCAGAGACACCCAGCACACCTGCATAGGCAGAGACAAGCACACACCAACCACAAAGGACCAACTGCCCTCTTAGGAAAGGAAGGACTTTTATGCTCTTTTTTTCCCACCATTCCCCGCATTTGCCCAGTTCACATGAGAGCCAGTTTCCCAGACATGAAGGAAACTCACAGCATTTAAACCTCACACACTGGGATTCCTTTGACTTGCAAAAAAAAAGAATCAATTTCATTACATTTGTGTATTCTGGTGGTATCACTCCCTCAGCTCCTATGAAACAAGTTGTCACTTCTACCCAAGGACATGGATTCTCTGAAAAAGTAAGGCACCACCAAGCTGCTGGGGCTCAGTCCACTCATTGTACATTGCAGTAGCACAGACATATACTTCACTAAGAAACTGGATTTTTCCCTCGGAGATTTTTCCCTGGCAGGATCCTGGATATTTTTCCTGGGAGAGAAGAGACGTCCCAGACCATGGCAGGTTTTGCCTTGATAAAATCCAGTCAGAGACACAATCTGGAACTCATCTAGGTCTATATTTGCTCCCCAGGCTCCTGGTTTTCTGTAGCTTTTGTCTGGTACAGTAACAAAGCCGCCTAGCCATTTCCAGGTTTCCCCTTGGCTCTCAAAACCCCTGTAGTCAACAGCCAAACCTGCCTTCTGTGAGATCTGTGAAAGGCCCTTATAAAAGAAGCACTTGCAAATGTTGTTCCCCAATTTCCTGCTTAACGCATGCAAGGGTCCTCCTTAAACAGCAGCCCTGGCTCTGTGCACCTCAGTGTCTCCCCAGAGCTGCCGCCTCCTGTCTGCTGGGGACACCGGGCACCAGCCACAATGACTATGACACCAGCGCTGGCTTTGCTCATCCTTCTGGCAGCTCCACTGGGTAAGTGCCTCCTGTCTTGTGGGACAGGGGGATGCAGCAGCAGAATGAGAGGGAGACTGGTAGAAGATTGTTCATTTGCTAATGATGTATTTTCTCCATTAGGTGTCCTGGCCCAGGTCACGCTGAAGGAGTCTGGCCCAGGGGTTGTGAAGCCCAGAGAGACCCTCAACCTGACCTGCCCCGTATCTGGATTCTCTCTCACTAGCTGTGCTGTGAGCTGGGTTCGGCAGGCAGCAGGGAAAGGGCTGGAGTGGGTCGGAGATAGCTGGAGTGGTGGAAACACTATAACAGCACTCTTCAAAGCTGCCTCACCATCAGCAGAGACACGTCCAGCAGCCAAATGCACCTGTGCCTGACCGGGGTCCAACCTGGAGACACAGATCGGTATTACTGTGCTGGAGAAACACAGTGAATGAAAATGCATGAGAGTCTGCACAAAAACCAGCCCTGCAGGACCTGCCTGCCTGTGTGAGCAGCAGAGGCAGCAGCTGCCAGCCCCGTGCTCCGCTGCCTGCTGGGTGCGAGACATCAAGCCTTTTATGTCACTTGAACCAGCCAGGGATTAAATCCAGGGAAGAAAGCTCAAAAGTGACCAGTGGGTCAGAATCTGAAATTTAGAAAGGACCCAGGAGTCCTGTCCCAGGCTCCATCATGCCCCTGCTCTGCCTGTCCTTCTGGCAGGAATACAAGGCAAAGACTGCCTAGGCTGGCACCCAGGACTCAGGCAATTGCCAGCAGACTGCTGTGCTGTTACAGGACAAGACACACAGCTCTGTAGTCCTGATGTTGGTCCTGGACTTACTTAGCACCATCCAATTAACAGCTGACCCAATAGTCTGGTTCCAAGTGAGGTGATTCTTGGCTAAGGAATTGACGTGGCGTATCACCACAAATGTTAGAAACTCAGATTCAGTATCAACTCAGGGATTGGTATTTACTTTATTATGTGAGCGGTAAACTTTATTAAACACTGGATCTCCACTGTCCCAGAACACAGGGAATGTAGATCACACTGAAAGTGATGATCTGATGGCATTTTACTTCCTGCTTTAGGGAAGGGAGGAGTGATGAACAGGTGATACATACCCCGGAGGACTGTTCCTTAAGTACTATGCATACTCAGAGAGAGAAACTGGGAGATCACACCAGGAGACCAGCAGTGGTGCAGACAGGTGGAGTCTCAGGATTCGAGGTCATTGGGGATGAATGCTAACTCTATGGCAGCCTCGCTGTCAAGGGTGCGCTTGGCTCGTCTGACCTCCACGGTCACTGCATAGCCCAAGGCACAACACCGAATAACGATCACCCACACCACTGCAAAAAATACACCACAAAGCCACTTCCACCTCGTTCATTCACCATGTTTCTATCAGTCTCTCTCTCTCTCGCACAGGTATCAATCAACAAAACTAACCAGCAAACCAACAAACCCACCAGCCACACCACACATGCGCCCATTCAGACCCAGGGATGCTATCACGCACTCATGTGCTGAGTGTCAATCAGCAAAAGTCTTTACAGGGGCAGTGCACCCTGCATGCCAGGGCTCTGCACATGGCACACCTTTGTGCTAGGCATTGTCTTCCAACATCTGATCTTAACTGGGCATGCTCTCAACTAAGAGCTCATCTCAGGCTCAACACATGACCACTGAAGCCAGGAAGCCAAACAGGTGAGGCTAACTAACAATGCCGTGGACTCAGACCCAACTTTGTCTGCGACACCAACACGGCCTGCCCTGCTCCAGAAACTACAGCCCTGTCTGCTCAGCCTGACACAGCTGCAGATGGCAGCTGGACTGAGCTTTCCCAAGAGCTGATCCTGACCAAGACCTCCCCTTGTCCCCAGAGAAACACTTTGTATATGGGTAGTTCCCAGGGTCTGCAACAGGAAAGAAAACTGTCTCCAGTGCTAGTGGAGGCACCGAGAGACTCAGAGGATGAGGAGGTACCAGAGTTAGATCTCATGCAAATTCCACCTTACACAAGGTGAGGAGATCCTCCTTGGTCCTGCAGCCTCAGTCTCCATGCAGCACTAGCTTTGGTCCCTCCTGCCTGCTGGGAACTCTTCCTCATCCCAGGACAATAAGGATGGGATCACTTGGGCTTCTTCTGCTCCTGGGTTCAGCCCCCACCTATGGGTGCCCTGGGGCCAGAGCCAGGGCTTGGTACAAGGGGTAATGATCCCCTTTCTCTCTGTCCCTTTCTCCATGAGTCTTTTCTGAAATCCAGCTTATTGAGTGCAGCCCAGGGGTGCTACGTGACATCTGCAGACACTACCACATTATTACTGTTCCAGGAGAGAGATGGTGGTGCAGACCAGGTCAGGGACTGCACCCAAAGGGGAAGCAGGTTGAACACTGCTCCCTTGGGCCCATCCCTTCCTCCTGCCCTGCACTGACTCCCTGCTCAGCAATAACCAAGTGCAGGAGCTGAGCCCAGTCCAGGCCCCAGCCCCCAGAGCCCTGCTTGCCCCTCCTGCACTGGCCAGATCGTCGACCTGGGTGATTACCCTGAGCTAAGGCCCCATTAGACCAACCCAACTGGGGAAGGGCTGGGAGAGGGGGGAGTCTCCCAGAGCCAGCACCCAGGAGCTTGTACACCCAGAAGACAGAGCACTGCACGCTGACAATAAATTCTTCCATACCATGAACAGTGCCCAGGACAACCCCTAAACCCACCCACTATGCTCTGATAAAGCCAGGACCATAGACCCCTCCCCCCCCACATCTGTGCACCTCTGCCACTGCAGCTGTACTAAGAAGAGCACAAGAGACCCACCACATCTCCAACACCTGACTGTGCCCACCACAGAAATTGCAAAGGAGACTAGTTGGGAACCAGACTCAACACATTGCAGTGACCAACTAGAAAGTGGAAAGAAATCCCTTTTCCCATTCCTTGTAGCTGTCATCCATTCTCCCACCCGGCACCAAGAAGACGGGGCAGCAACATTCACCACCTGTGCTCAGAGTGAGTGCAACTGGGAAAGAAACATGCCCAGACCAGAGGAAGGGCCCTTTGTGCTAGAAACTGTGTCTAACATGTCTCCCAAGTATGTGTTTCATCCAATACAACATCCTAGTACAACAACAACAAAATCTTTGCCTCATACTTTCCCTGGACTTTCCCAGCTACAAGTCTCCAACCTTGATTTCTGCTCAAGGACAATGCACAAAACACCTGCAGCAGATACAACTAATCACAAACCATTGCTTTTCTTGCTACTTAGCTCTGGCTTCACTTAATTTCTCCCCAGACATTATGAAGGACCTTGGGGCCTGTGAGCTTGTCCAAAAGCTCTCTGAATACCGACTTGGTGCAGTAGAAACTATCACCAGATATCTGCTGTACATACATTTCTTGGACCATCACCTCCTCAGCCACACTCCAACAGCTAGGATGCAGCTTTATGGATCTAAGGGCCAAGGCCAGGGCTCAGAGGGGATCTGGACTCAGGCAGCAGAGGACCAAGGGCACCATCATCCTGCTCATGCAGGGTCTGCCCAGAGCCCCCTGGAGACCAGAGACAAACTCCCTGGAAGGCCCCTGACTGTGATCCAGCCTCAGTCCCCTGGGACTCCAGGCGGGGTGGGCAAAAGAAGCAGCAGTTTTGCCACCTCCTGCCAGCAACAGGCCAGGGCATCTCACCTCAGCTACCGGTGTGTGGGTCTGGTGCTCGGCAGGGTGCCTGCTGTCCTGTTCCAATGGGGTTCCCATCCCCCATCCCCCACCCCCTACTTACCAGCATAGAGTCTGGGGCGGGCTCCCTGTTGCAGCAAGCAGGGACTGCCCGAATTGCCAATGCTCTCTAAATCTTTTCCAAATCAATTTTGGACCTTTCTTTGTTTCCTGATTAGATTCAGATTCAGAGATTGGATGCTGAAATGGGCCTCATCTCCTCTGAATTGAATCAGCACCTGAAGCTTTGCACAGCCCTCATACCTATGGCCCAATGCCTATCAAGTGCCTTCCTACCTCCATCACAGCCAGAGTTGTCATCTTCTCCAACACGATGGACATGAGTCCAGGACAACGGGCAGGGGGCACATGCCTGTGGGCCCATCTGTGCTTGTGTGTTGGGAAAAACCCCACCAGGTGGAACCTCAGCTCCCGCCCAACCCTTGGCTCCCCATCCTCCTGCCCCATCCCAGGACCTTGCCTTTGCAGTTCCCAAGGGGACCATGTTTCCTTCCCCCTTCAGAGGCAAATCATGCAAATCCTCAGTCCAAGTCCCATTCAAAACTGGCACCTGCCCTGCCCCTGCAGCTCTGCGTGGGGAAGCCACAGACTCAGGCTCCCTGCATTAAGTACGCCCACACCCAAGAGAGCTCCCCCAGCACAGACCCATTGCAATCTGGCTGCAGCTCTTACAGGTTTGGGGCTTTCCCCAGTGCTCAGCAGGGATCCCTAGGTTTGGGTCTTGGCACTGAGGGCCCATGTGTCCAGGCCTCTCATCATGTGTCTTGATGCAGCGGTGAGGGTGGAGGGCGAGCTCAGGGGAACCAGAGGTGGTGTGAGGAAGCCTGGAGACTCTATGCACCGCTCTTGCAAAACCTCTCCAGCAGCCTACTCTATCTACAGATCATCAGCCTGAAAAGTGAGGACATGCCCCAGTATCACTGTACCAGATGCACAGCATGGGAAAGGCAGGCTGAGCCCAGACACAGCACTGCCCTTGCACTCTCACACATGGTTCCCTGCAGAGGACATGGCAGGCAGCACAGGGCACTCACAAGCACCCTGCTGTCACAAAGCGCTGTCCCCTCTGGGTCCCCATGCACAGGAGCTGACAAAGGAGTCCCAGCACCTTCTGCTGGCCAAGCCCTCACCTATCCCCTCCCAGTGGCACATGGAGGCTCCCTGAACCTCTAACACCCTGTTCTCAGCACTACGACTGTAGGAAAATAGCACAATCTCATGAAGTCTTTGGGAACGGACAGTATGCTTGTGTGCATAGAGGTGTGTGCATGTGACAGTTTGCATGTGTGCATGTAGTCTGTCTATGTGCCTGAACATGTGCTGGTGTGTGCTAATGCATGTTTGTGTGTGAAGGGCACAGAGCCATGGGCCCAGGAGCGGGTCTCAAGTGAGACTGGAACTGGAAACAAACTAGTAACAACAATGAAATAACAATCAAACAATCAAACCTGCAGACCATGCGGAGCTAACACCATTCATCTCTGCCCCGACTGCATCTGTGGGGAGGGACAGACTCTCTCAGCTACCAAATATACAAGAACTTGGGGGCTCCCACCGCAACACAATCCTGCAGCACAGACCCATCGCATGGAAAATTGGAACCTGCCTTGAAGATCTCTCAGGATCCGCTGGACCTGTCTTTCAGTGACTCCTCTCTCAGGGAGCAAGATTTTTATTGGACACAACAGACTTTCCCCACAGATCCAGACCATAACCCCCACCTTGGGAAGGCCTCACTCACCTCTCCCGATGTCACCAGCCTGAGCACTGCCATCCCACACTAGGAGAGTGCAGCTGTCTGCAGGATATACCTGCAAGAGCATGGACGTCATAAAGATTTACAGCGACAACAAAAGGCACAAAATACCCATGTCGCCCTCAGCCACAGGTACCTGAAGTTAGGAAACACTTCCATTGCCCTGTGGGCACACCTGTGGGTACTCAAAATGCCCCATGTGCCAACCTGGGATCCAGCCTGTGTCTGATGTGAGCTCAGGAAGGTTGGGCAGGAGCTGTTTCTTCTCTGTCACCTCCTGCTGACTGGGAAAGGGGCAAAGGGATTCAATATTGGGGGCCCAGAGTCTGCTAAACAATTTATATCCTACAATTGATTCATCTGAAAAAGCTCAAAGACTTGTAAGGGACTTCACTGCACAGTTCTCACAATTCATGACGGATCTGGGATTTCTGATTCCATTCAACAGCCCACTAATCTCATCCATCCTGATCAACTCCATGCGCTGTCCCAGTTCAGGCCTGTCTGCAAGGGAGACACTCCAAGTGCCAGCAGCATTGACCTGCAGCCTCAGCAACCCACACCCCCACTCCTCCAAGCTCCCACCCGGCCTCAGGTGCACATGTCTCCTATACCTAGACCTACCCCATTGCAGGCAGGAGTGAATTGCTCCCAGCTCTTATCCCCCAAGAGGAACCCACATGCAAATCCCTGCCTGGGGGCTCCTGGGTAAATACAGCCCCTGGGTCTCAGAACCACAGTCCCTGCCCTTCTCCAAACCCAACCCTCACCCTACTGCCTCCTACCTGCTGGGAAGTAACCTTCAATCAGTGGCGGCAAGAATGAAATCTGCTCCTTCTCCTTTCCGTGCTCCCTGCCCCAGGCTGTGAGTCTCCAGCAGGGAGAGGAGGGGAACAGGGGATCATTCAAGGAGTCCTTAGGAGCCTAAATCTCTAGGTGCTCTGTTTGCTCTACCCAGGTGCTGTCTCTGCCATACAGCTGGTGCTGTCTGGCCCAGGGATGGTGAAGCCTGGAGAGACCCTCGCCCTGACCTGCGCTGTCTCTGGAGAGTCCATCGCTACAAGCACCACATGGTGGACCTGGGTCTGGCAAGCTCCTGGAAAAGAGCTGGAGTGGATGGGGGAGATTAGCTACAGTGTGGGAACCAGCTACAACCTACCCCTGAAGAGCCGGGTCACTATCTCCAGGGACACCTCCAAGAACCAGTTCTCCCTCCAAGCCCAATTGCTGATGGCTGCAGACACGGCCACCTATTACTGTGCCAGAAACACAGTGACACAGGGCAGAGCAGAGGAGGAGCTGCACAAAAATGGGAAGCAGATTCTTAACAGGCAACAGTGATAAGAGCTCTTTTGAGACACAGAGAACAATAGACACACACAAAACACAATGAAAAGAGCAACCCAGGCAGGGACTACCTGGCAGCTCAGCCCCACGGGGAGACATACCCAGACCCAGGCTTGGGGTATCTCTCGTCCTCACACTAGGGACAAGGTCCCCATCTCCGCTGCCTACCCTGAGCCAGCATCCCCCTCCTGCAGTGTGGGGAGGAAGACCCCAGTGAGCTGTGCCCACGCTGGGATGGGGACACCCCCTTGCTCCAAGCACTCCCAGCCTGGAGCCCTGACACCCACCTGGGGACCAGCTGGGCCAGCCCCAGCCCAGGGGTCCTGGTGCCAAGCCCCTTCCTGGCTGTCCCTGCACTGGTCCCCCCGGATTTTGTGCTCTCACATGCAGCCTAGGGGTAGTGAAGGGTAGCGAGACCCTGCCTGTCCCCTGGCCCCTCCCTGCCAGCAGCTGCACTGGGCACTGGGGCAGCTGCCTCACAAGACTAGACTTCCCCTCCTTGTCCTGGCAGCAGCTCTGCAAGGTATTTCATCCTCCTAAAGAGGAGGGAGAGGCAAGGGAGCAGCACTACATTGATGCTGCCCGGATATTAGTTACTTTTGCATCCTACCTCAGTTTCCAGGTGCAGCTGGTGAAGTTTGGCGGGGATATGAGGAAGCCTAGAGACCCTGTGCACCAATCCTGCAAAGACTCTGGGTTCACCTTCAGTGACAACTACATGGACTGGGTGCAACAGGCCCTGGGAAGGGGCTGGAGTGGGTGGCTGCCTGCAACTACTTGTGAAGGACGCAGCTAATAGTACTCCTTGGCTACGAAAGGGCAATTCACCACCACCAGGGACAGTTCTCAGAAACTGCTGCACCTGCAGATGAGCAGCCTGAGCCCCAGGGACACAGCCTGGAGCCCCTAGCCCAAAGCGTCCTATTCCCTCTTCCTAGTCTGGCCTGGCCCCTGGGCTCCAGCTTGCAGCTGGCCCCAACTCCAGCCCTGCTCTGCCCCCCCACTCAGGTTGTCACACTTTTTTCTAGGGTCTAGGGAGGGGCACAGGGTCTTGCTCGTGCCAGCTTGAGTCTCTGTTCTAGAGAGCTCCTAGTTCAAGATACAAGAGTGGGAGGTGGAAGGGGAGGCAGGGTCACAGTGGCCATGCAAGAAGGTGGCCTGGTCTCTGTAATGTTCCAGTCTGTCCCCTATATCCCCATTGCTGTCACTGAGCTCAGTGACAGCAGTGCAAGGGAGCTGGACAGGGCAGAAGGGAAAGGGCCAAGGAACTGAGGCTTTTGGGGCTAAAAGTCAGCTCCCCCAGGCCCTGAAGGCAGCAGCAGGATGGACTCCAGTCCAATGCCGGGCTCAGCATGGACCCATCAGTAATGGGGCCATGCAGTTTGCTCTGAAGCAGCCAGTTGGCATCTGGGCCCAGGCAGCAACAGGGAGAAGAAAACCCCACATGGGCACACACATGCACACACATGAGCACACTTCCCCATCTGCCCCAGCCCCAAAGCGAAGCCCAGGCAAACTCTCTCTAAGCAAATCCAAGTCTCGCTCCCTGTGGATCACCATCTGTCTGCAGTCCTCCATCACCAAGTCCTGCCTGTGCTGGATACGCACAGTGATACAACGTGGGGCAAGAAGCAGTTTTCAGGAAGACAGGCTGGGGCCTTGAAAGTCATGTGCTGCAGGAGCTGACAGGACACAGAGCCCTGGGGCTGCTCAGAGGAGGGGAAGGGAAGAAGGCTTCATCCCTCTTCCCCTTCCTCTACAAACTGCAGCACTCAGCAGGAGCCATTGCATGAATGAGTGAACAAGGCAGCCCCTCTCTCTCCCTACCTACATGTGCATGTGCACGTGCGCGTACACACACACACACACACCCACACACACACACACACACACTCACACACACACACTCACACAAACACACACAAAGCATCTGGGCCTCAGCTCAGCACCTGTCCTCCTCTCTGACCCCTCTAGGAAGGATCCAGCCCCGAGGTGGAGATAAGTTTTCGAGGGAGGCAGAAGAGAGCAGACATCCTCTGTGCTGGGGTTACAACCAGAACCCAGCTGCTGGTTTGGGGCCTCTGAAATAGCAGCAGATAAAAGCACTGGGGACACAGGAAAGGAGACAAGGGCTGTCAGAGCTCACACCAGTTACAGCACCTGAGTGACCATCCTTGGTTCTTGCTGACAAATGACAGGCCCCACAAATAGGTCTCGTCTCAAAGGGGACCAGTGAGGGGACAGAGCTGATCCAGACTGCTCCAGGCCAGGGTTAAAGGGATGTCAGAGCTCAGGGCCAAGTGTCCCTTCCCTCTGAGATAACTGTGGATCTAACTCTATGGACTCTTTGGCATGGTTTTGCATTGGGTATAAGGCCCTGGGGCCAGGTATGCAAATGATCCTCCACGTTTCATTTAAGAGCAGAGCCTTCCCCTTGTTCTGGGCAATATCTGGCCAGTCCCAGCCCCTGTGACCTGTTTCATCTCGGCCTGCTCCAACTTTCTGGCCCACAGGAAACATGGGCCTTTTGCTCCTGTCCCTCCTGCTCTTGGTCAGTGCACCAGGTAAGTCCCTGTTTGCAGAGTCTCCCCAGGACTGCCTGCCCCCAACCTCTGCCACCTCCCTGACAGCTCGTCTCTGTGCTCTCTGCAGGGGTCTGCTCCCAGGTTCAGCTGCTCCAGGCCACTGCGGCCCAGGAAAAGCCTTCAGGGACCTTGAGACTCACTTGTGCCGTGTCTGGATTCTCCCTCACTGCCAGTGGGAGCGTAGTGAGCTGGATCCGGCAGCCCCCAGGGAAAGGCCTGGAGTGGCTGTGCCTCATCTTCTGGAATGATTACAAGTACTACCAGGACTCCATGAAGTCCCGCCTGACCATCTCCCAGGACACGTCCAAAAGCGAGGTGTATTTGGAGCTGAGAGGCCTGGAAGCCAGAGACAGCGGCACCTACTACTGTGCCAAGGCACAGTGACACACTGCCATGGGGACCCTGTACAAATACCCGCGCTGCAGGGATGAAGCCTGTTACAGCGCCTGGCCCTGCCAGCTCCTCCCCCTCAGCATGATCTCTGTGCACATCTGGGGCCAGGCCCCCAGAGCGGTGACTCGTTCTGGCCCCATGTCCCAGGAGCTGCCCTTGGCCCTCTATGGAGGCTCTGCCCCAGTCTACGATTGACACCGGGCTTTGCTGCAGCTTCAAGTGCCTGGAAATGCCAGAAAGGCTGAGGACCCCCAGGGCAGGGCAGGGCAGGGCAGGGGCAGCCAGGGCTGGGATAGGGGGATCCTGACCAGGGCAGGAAGGGGACCGGATTCTGCCAAAGAAATTCTCCTTGCACAAAATCAAACTGGGATGGGAGGGATAGTATCAACCAACAGGGCAATGAAGACAAAAAGATCACAGCCTCATGATGGGCATGTTCGACCTCTCAGCACCCCTGTGGCTAACCCAAACCCCCGGGCGGTGGGTTGGGGGTGGCATAATGCCCTGGGGCACAGGGAAGAGGAACCCAGGGCAGAGCTTGTACCCCAAAATGCAGCCAGAATCCACCTGCTGGTCTGCGGCCCTTCAGCAGACACAAGGACAGAGGCACCTCTTAAGAAAAGTTTTCTCTGACTGCTCACAGTGATCTCTGCTCTCCTCCATTGGAGGCAAGAAGGAGGGGGGAGGAGGCCAGATGCAGGCCTCCCTCTCTGCCTTCAGCCTCCGCTCCTGTCATTCTTGACAAGCAAATTGCTACTAAATACATAAGGGGTTTTGCGTCAGGAAGCTGGAGACCATCTGTTCACCAGGGCACCCCAAGGGAAGACAAGGTCTAACCATCACAAACTCCTGGAAGAGCATTTTAGGCTAGACATCAGAAAACATGTCTTTACCATCCGAGAGCTTGAAATAGACTTCACCCACAGGCAAGCACCTACCCTGGACCCTTTTAAGAAATGTTTAGATGCTTATGTAGCTGGGATACTTTGCTCATAGCTGACTTCCTACCCTTGGGCCAGGGGGCTGGACCCGATGATTTTCTGAGGTCCCTTCCAGTCCTAAAGTCTATGAAATCTATGAAATGTATGAAACCTCCTACAGTTCTGTGTACAGACTCAGGAAGCAACATGAAATACTCACCACATACAAAGGCTAATGGAAATAGGCAGCAGGTCTGTCCCTGGTGGGGGACAGGGGCAATTCGGGTGACCGTCCCAGGCCCTGCGCTTTGGGGGCCCCCGTGGAGCTGGGTGAAGCAGCGGTGGTGCCAAGCTGCGCAGTGCAGCAGCTCCACGTCCAGCTACCTGCTACCCGCCACCCCCAACACCACTTCTTAAGATCCGGGGCACATGGGATCAGAGTAGAGGCAGGGCCCCACATGGGGAGACTTACCACAGGCCCAGCATGCTGCTCGGTTGAGCTCTGATAGGCAGCGAGTGGCCCCTTGGCTCTGTGGGCTTTTGCACAGGCTGCCACGAAAAGGATCTTGAATCATGCTCTTTTCTTCCCAGGTGTCCAGTCCCAGGTGCAGCTCCTGGAGTCTGAAGGGGACAAGAGGAAACCTGGAGAGTCTCTGTGCCGCTCCTGTAAAGTCTCTGGGTCCACCTTCAGCAACTTCTTTGTGATCTGGGCTTGCCAGGCTCCTGGGAAGGGGCTGAAATGGGTCACAAGTATAAATGCTGCTACCAGTAACCTCATCAGTACAACAGTGCTGTGGTGAAGGGGCGACTGAACATCTCCAGAGATGACTCCAGCAGCACGTTGTAGCTGCAGAAAAACAATCTGAGAGCTGAGGACAGGGCCTGGTATCACAGTGTGAAGCCCACAGTGATCAGAAGCCTGCTGTGCCCAATACAAAAACTTATGAGCAAATCTCTTGCCAGCTCATGGCCAGGAGCGATAAGCAGCCACTTGTCATAAAAAGAGACTAGATTACTCAGGCATGATCTGTCTGCTATGAACCTGTGCTGGTTTCCCCTCAGCATAATTTGTCCTGCCAGGCTCTCGCAAATGTGAGCCTTGATAATTTGTTCAAAGATTTTGCCAAGGATGGAGGTGAGACTGACTGGCCTATAGTTGCCTGGGTCCTCCTTCCTCCCCTTCTTGAAGATGGGGACAACATTGGCCCTTTTCCAGTCCTCCGGGACTTGGCCTGTGCACCACGAGCGTTCAAATATTCCCGCCAGTGGCTCTGCAATGATGTCGGCCAGTGCCTTCAGTACCCTCGGATGGAGCTCATCCGGGCCTGCCGACTTAAAGGCATCCAGTTCTTCCAAGTGACTCTGCACCATCTCAGGGTCTACGATGGAAGTCTGGTGCCTTGCTGCTGCCTCTCTACAACCCCAGTGAGAGACTTGTCGTGCCCCTCGCTTAGGAACACTGAGGCAAAGAACTCGTTGAGAAGTTAAGCCTTGTCCCCCTGTCTGTCACCAATTGCTTCTGCCCATTTAGCAGGGGCCCTATTCCTCCCTGGGCCTTCCTTTTACTCCCTATATATCTAAAAAACAATTTCTTGTTGTCCTTTACTTGGGATGCCATCCTCAGCTCCATGGTAGCTTTGGCGCATCTAACTGCCTCCCTACAAGCACGAGCAGAGGAGGTATATTCATCTTTGGTGATCTCTCCCTGTTTCCACTTTTTATGTGCTCCCCTTTTGGCCCTTAGGCTGCCCTGGATTTCTCTGGTCAGCCAAGGAAGCCTCCTGGCCCCTTTCCCTCTTTTTCCTCGCATCGGGATAGTCTCCCTTTGTGCCCGAAGGATCGTTTACTTAAGGCACAGCCACCCTTCTTGGGCTCCCATCCCTTCAAAACTCCTACTCTGCAGTGCGTCCTTGACTAATCGCCTGAGTTCATTGAAATCAGCTTTCCTAAAGTCTAGCACTTTCACCCTACTAGTTACCTTACCCACTCGACGTCTTATGTTGAATTCTATTATCAGGTGATCACTGTCCCCCAGATGGCTACCGATCTGTAGGTCCCCTACCATGTCATCCCCCATTGCCAATACCAGATCCAGTATGGCATTCCCCCTAGTGGGACCGTGTACCTCCTGTGTCAGGTGGAGGTCCTGTACACAGGTTAGAAACCTGCGTGAACGGTGGGACTTTGCCGTCTGCGTCTCCCAGCAGATGTCTGGGTAGTTTAGGTCCCCCATAACTACTGCCTCTTTAGCTTTTCTGGTCTCCGAGAGCTGCCTCAGGAGCCCCGAATCTATTTCTTCCCCTTGGTGTGGGGGTCTGTAGCAGACCCCTACCACCAAATCCCTTTCTCCTTGCCCCCTATGTAGCCTAACCCACAATCCTTCTACTTCCTCATCCTTGGATTCTGTCTTGATGAGGGTTGATGTATATTGCTCATTGACATAGAGCACCGCCCCTCCCCCTTTTTTCCCCACCCTGTCCTTTCTGTACAATTTGTAACCCTCAATACGTACTGCCCAGTCGTGGGACGAAACCCACCAGGTTTCCGTTAGCCCTACTAAGTCATAGATGTTTTGTGCAAGCAGGATCGCTAGTTCATCCTGCTTGTTCCCCATGCTCCTAGCATTAGTATATAGGCACTTGAGCCCTGCGACTGGTGCCTTTGCTGCCCCCCCGCTCCGAGTCTCAAGGCACCCCTTATTTCTTACCTTCTCGTTGCTTACCTATGCTGTACTGCTGGCCGCCCCATGGCTTGCAGGTTCCCAGTGTTCTCCTTCTTCAGGCTGGGGTGGCCTTGTGGGTGCCACATGGTTTGGTGGTCCACAGCTTCCTCCGCCCTCATCTTCCCCTCCCCCCGATGAGCCTAGTTTAAAGCCCGCCGGATGTCAGGGAGTTGGGGTGGGGGGTGTCTGGCATCTTTGACTACTTGGTGGTACCCCATGAACCCCCTCCCTGAGAACTCACTGCCTCCTGCTCTGACATGACCAAGCCCATGGACCATATCTCCATGCCACACAGCAGCAGGGCCAGTCCTGAGCATACCTGCAGAGACCAACCCAGGGACTTGCGGGAGGAGGTGCAAGAGACCCCAGCTGAACAAGAGGATGCTGATAGGACTGGACCCAGCCCCAGCCTCCTGCAGCCTGCACACACACAGGGCAGGATGGGGCTCCCCAGCCCTGGGCTGTCCTCATCATGCAGCACTCAAGGGCAGCTGGGCCATGACCCATACCCTGCAGGTAGAAGGAAAAGGTCCTGGGGAAGCCTGAACTATTCCAGTAAGCCTACAGACACCCAGGGGCTGGGGCTTTATGCAGCTGTGTAGGACTAGGCTTCAAGGGGTTAACCACCCCGGGCAACTCAGGTTTTCGATGTGAGGCAAAATACTTAGGCACCCAGGGTTTGGAGTCCTCCCCCAGCTCAGGATCTGTGCATGGCAGGATGCCTGGTGAACCTGGTCCTTCTCCTATCCCAGAGACCAGACGAGTGCACATCCACATCCTGTGATGCAGACGGACACACCGACTCCATGCATTCAGTATCCCCCTGCACACACAGGCACCAGAAGGCAAAGACACCCAGCAGACGTGCATGGGCAGAAATAAGCAGAAAGCAACTATGAAGTACCAACTGCCCTCTTAGGAAAGGGAGGATTTTTATGCTCTGTTTTGTCATCATTTCCCTCATTTGACCCATTCAAATGAAAGCCAGTTTCCCAGACATGAAGCAAATTCACAGCATTTAACCCTCACACCCTGGGAGTCCTTTCACCTGAAACAAAAAACATCCAGTTTCATTAGGTTTCTGTATTCTGGTGGCATCGATCCCTCAGCTGCTGTGAAACAAGTTGTCACTTCTACCAAAGGTCAGGGACCCTCTGAATAAAATCAGACACCCCCAAGCCTCTGGGGCTCATTTGACTCATTCCACATTTAAGAAGCATGGATCCATCCTTCACTGAGATACTGGATTTCTCCCTCGGAAATTTTTCCCAAGCAGGACTCTGGGATATTTCCCTGGGAGAGATGGGAAGTCGCAGATCATGGGAGGTTTTGCCTTGATAATATCCAGCCAGAGACAAAATCTGTAACTCCTCTAGATTTTTATTTGTTTGGCTCTTGGTTTACTGTGCCATTTGTCTGGTACAGTAACAAAGCCGACTCCCCATTCCCAGGTTTCCCCTTGGCTCTCAAAACCCCTGTAGTCAAAAGCCAAACCTGCCTTGTGTGAGATCTGTGAAAGGCCCTTATAAAAGAAACACATGCAAATGTTGTTCCCCAATTTCCTGCTTAACGCATGCAAGGGTCCTCCTTAAACAGCAGCCCTGGCTCTGTGCACCTCAGTGTCTCCCCAGAACTGCTGCCTCCTGTCTGCTGGGCACACCGGGCATCATTCACAAGGACCATGACACCAGCACTGGCTTTGCTCATCCTTCTGGCAGCTCCACCGGGTAAGTGCCTCCTGTCTTGTGGGACAGGGGGATGCAGCGGCAGGATGAGTGTGAGACTGGTAGAAGATTGTTCATTTGCTAATGATGTATTTTTCTCCATTAGGTGTCCTGGCCCAGGTCACACTGAAGGAGTCTGGCCCAGGGGTTGTGAAGCCCAGAGAGACCCTCAGCCTGACCTACACCGTGTCTGGATTCTCTCTCACTAGCAGTGCTGTGAGCTGGGTTCGGCAGGCAGCAGGGAAAAGGCTTGAGTGGGTCAGAAGTATCGGGAGTGGTGGAAGCACCTGCTATAACAGCGCTCTCCAAAGCCGCCTCACCATCAGCAGAGACACGTCCAGCAGCCAAGTGCACCTGCGCCTGACCGGTGTCCAACCTGTAGACACAGCCTGGTATTACTGTGCCAGATACACAGTGAATGAAAATGCATGACAGCCTGCACAAAAACCAGCCCTGCAGGACCTGCCCACCTGTGTGAGCAGCAGAGGCAGCAGCTGCCAGGCCCAGGCTCTGCTCCCTGCTGGGTCAGACACATCAAGCCTTTTAGATCACTTGAACCAGCCAGGGATTAAATCCAGGGAAGATTAAATTCTAAGGGGGAAGCAGGCTGAACACTGCTCCCTTGGGCCCATCCCCGCCTCCTGCCCTACACTGACTCCTTGCTCAGCAGTGACCAAGTGCAGGAGCTGAGCCCAGTCCAGGCCCCAACCCCCAGAGCCCTGCTTGCCCCTCCTGCACTGCCCATATCCCCATCCTGGGTGACTTCCGTGAGGTCAGCCCTCATTAGACCAACTCATCTGCAGAAGGGCTGAGAGGGGAGAGTCTCCCAGAGACAGCACCTAGCAGCCTGCACACACAGAAGACAGAGCACTGCACGCTGACAATAACTTCTTCCATTACACGAACAGCACCCAGGACAGCCCCTACACACCCCCACTGTGCTCTGATCTCAGGGATGCAGCGAAAGCCACCAGCCCAGGCACACAAAGGCAGCTGCTGGCTACAGCCAGGACCTTCGACTCCCCCGTCTTTCCCCAATCTGCCACTGCAGCTTTACTGAGTCTCTGTGCCTCTCCTGCAAAATCTCTGGGTCCACCATCATCAACTTCTTTATGATTTGGGCTTGCCAGGCTCCTGGGAAGGGACTGGAGGGGGTTGCAGGTATAAATGCTTCACACCAGTAATCTCACCAAATACTACAGGGCTGCGGTGAAGGGGCGATTGAACATCTCTATAGATGACTCCAGCAATGCCTTGTACCTGCAGAAGAACCATCTGAGAGCTGAGGACAGGGCCTGGTATCACGGTGTGAAGTCCAAAGTGATCAGAAGCCTGCTTTGCCCAAGACAGAAACTTCTGAGCAAACCTCTTGCCTGCTCATGGCCAGCAGCGAGAAGCAGCCACAGCCTGAACAAACAGCTGGAGGAGTCTGTGCTGCTATCCAACCCATGCTGACACAGGAGCAGGGGCCAGCTGGGGACACTGGGAGATATCAGTGAGTGAGGGTGGGGGGTGTCTGGCATCTTTGGCTGCTTGGTGATACCCCATGATCCCCCTCCCTGGGGACTCACTGCCTCCTGCTCTGACATGACCAAGCCCATGGGCCATATCTCCATGCCACACAGTAGCAGGGCCAGTCCTGAGCATGCCTGCAGAGACCAACCCAGGGACTTGCGGGAGGAGCTGTAAGAGACCCCAGCAGAACAAGAGGATGCTGATAGGACTGGACCCTGTCCCAGCCTCCTGTGGCTTGCACACACACAGGGCAGGATGGGGCTCCCCAGCCCTGGGCTCTCCCCATCATGCAGCACTCAAGGGCAGCTGGGCCATGACCCATACTCTGCAGGCAGAGGGGAAAGGTCCTGGGGAAGCCTGAACTACTCCAGTAGGCCTACAGACACCCAGGCACTGGGGCTTTATGCAGCTGTGTAGGACTAGGCCTCAACGGGTTAACCACCCTGAGCCACTCAGGTTTTCGACAGGAGGCAAAATACTTAGGCACCCAGGGTTTGGTGCCCTCCTCCAGCTCGGCATCTTTCCATGGCAGGATGTATCCCTGATGGACCTAGCCCTTCTCCTATCCCAGAGACCAGACTAGTGCACATCCACATCCTGTGATGCAGTCGGACACACCAGATCCATGCATAGAGCCTCCCCCCACACACACACGCAGGCACCAGAGGGCAGAGACACCCAACACGTGTGAATGGGCAGAGATAAGCACAAAGCAACTATGAAGGACCAACTGCCCTCTTAGAAAAGGGAGGATTTTTATGCTCTGCTTTTTCATCATTTCCCTCATTTGCCTCGTTCAAACGATAGCCTGTTTCCCAGAAATGAAGCAAATTCACAGCATTTAACCTTCACACCCTGGGAGTCCTTCCATATAAAATAAAAAGCATCCAGTTTCATTAGGTTTCTGTATTCTGGTGGCATCGATCCCTCAGCTGCTATGAAACAAGTTGTCACTTCTACCAAAAGTCAGGAACCCTCTGAATAAAATAAGGCACCCCCAAGCCTCTGGGGCTCATTCAACATTTAAGTAGTATGGATCCATCCTTCACTGAGAAACTGGAATTTTCCCTGGGAGATTTTTCCCTGGCAGGACTCTGGGATATTTCCCTGGGAGAGAGGGGAAGTCCCAGATCATGGGAGGTTTTGCCTTGATAATATCCAGCCAGAGACAAAATCTGTAACTCCTCTAGATTTTTATTGTTTGGCTCTTGGTTTTCTGTGCCATTTGTCTGGTACAATAACAAAGCCGACTCCCCATTTCCAGGTTTCTCCATGGCTCTCAAAACTCCTTTAGTCAACAGCCAAATCTACCTTGTGTGAGATCTGTGAAAGGCCCTTATAAAAGAAGCACATGCAAATGTTGTTCCCCAATTTCCTGCTTAACGCAGGCAAGGTTCCTCCTTAAGCACCAGCCCTGGCTCTGTGCACCTCAGTGTCTCCCCAGAGCTGCTGCCTCCTGTCTGCTGGGGACACCAGGCACCAGCCACAATGACCATGACACCAGTGCTGGCTTTGCTCATCCTTATGGCAGCTCCACCTGGTAAGTGCCTCCTGTCTTGTAGGACAGGGGGATGCAGCAGCAGGATGAGAGGGAGACTGGTAGAAGGTTGTTCATTTACTAATGATGTATTTTTCTCCATTAGGTATCCTGGCCCAGATCACGCTGAAGGAGTCTGGCCGAGGGGTCATGAAGCCCGGAGAGACCCTCAGCCTGACCTGCACCGTGTCTGGATTCTCTCTCACTAGCTATCATATAAGCTGGGTTCAGCAGGAAGCAGGGAAAGGGCTGGAGTGGGTTGGAATAATCTGGAGTGGTGGAAGTACTGAGTATAACAGCGCTCTCCAAAGCCGCCTCACCATCAGCAGAGACACGTCCAGCAGCCAAGTTTACTTGCGCCTGACCGGGGTGCAACCTGTAGACACGGCCCAGTATTACTGTGTCAGATACACAGTGAATGAAAATGCATGAGAGCCTGCACAAAAACCAGCCCTGCAGGACCTGCCCGCCCATGTGAGCAGGAGAGGCAGCAGCTGCCAGGCCCAGGCTCTGCTGCCTGCTGGGTCAAACACATCAGACCTGTTAGATCACTTGAACCAGCCAGGGATTCAATCCAGGGAAGGCTCAAGAGTGATCAGTGGGTCAAAAATCTCATATTTAGAATGGGCCCCACATACCCTGCCCTTGTCTCCATTGTGCCCCTAGCTTGACCTGTCCTTGAAGAACTACAAGAGAAAGGCTGCCCAAGCTGGCACACAGGATTCAGGCAGTTGCCAGCAGACTGCTGTGCTTTTCTAGGACTAGGGACACAACTCTGGAGTCCTGACACCCCTTGTCTGTGCCAGGACTTACAGACCTCTCTGCACTGGTCAACACAATTGGAGATGGTGGCTGGACAGGGCTTTCCTGAGACATGATCCTGACCAAGACATCCCCTTGCTCCCACACAGACCCATCAGCCATGTCTACACAAGATGATGACTGTGCAGTCATTACTGTACAGTCATTTAGTACTTGTATACAAAAATATTAAATGACTGCACAGCAACTGGAGTTACTGTACAGTAGCATCACCAAATGGCTGTTTTGTGATGCTGGCTCTGCAGTAGCCTGAGACCCCAGCTGCCACAGCAGGATCCTGACCACCCTGTGGATGCTGGATACCAGGTTCCTGCAAGGACGTTCAGAGTGCCCGTGGCTGGATGTCAGGTAGCTCACAGGGGTTCACAGTGGCCATGGCTCCAAACTACCCAGCGAGTTTGGCCTGACACAGCCCTGCCCTGAGTTAGGCTCGTGGCTGGGGATGAATCCTGAAGAACCTTCCCACCTGAAGAGAAGGCAGACATGCTGCAAGGTTGCAGCTAGGCCTGTAAGCAGAGCCAGACAACTATTTATGGTATATTGTTGTTTTTAACGATTTCTATGTGGCCTGGACATCATTGACTACAGACCCTTACGAGATGCACAGGGCTCAGCCAGCTCATGTTGGGCCAAGAATTCTGGCATCCTGACCTAACCCCATGGGAAAGGGATTTCTTGGCTGGGGTTGGCATTGCACAGTCTGTCAAAGAAGTTTCTTTGGTTCAGTCAAGTTTTCATACTTCAAAAGATCCCACATCCACAGGGTGGCACCAAATGTTCACATTAGTAATGATACAGAGATACTACAAGACAGCACTTAGGACAGCACCGGGGGCTCCTCCCATCCTCTGCTCCATGAAGGAGAGATGTTGGAAGGACATGGGGATCTCTGCTGTCAGTGCCTTTTACCATCAAAGGCACTGCAGTGTCCAGCTCTTGAGGGGTGGAGTGGCATGGGGGAGGTGGGGTGGAGGGGGTTGAGACCTCAGTGTCCAGCTCACGAGCAAGGTTTGCCCTCATTCATGGACCAATTCTTTGGTAACAGACAGCTTGACCCCACCATCACCTTGGCTTTCATGGGGTCTTATCAAGCTGCACCAGTGGGGATTCCCACCATTGCCTGGCACATCTGGAACTTGGGTGAGTGCCAAGAGAGAGGGAATACAAGTGCAGGATATGGATAGAGGGACACACAACTGTTATAAGACGCAGAGAAAATGATGCAGCCTCCCGCTCTCCAGATACCCACCATGACCAAGAGAAACCTTCTCCAGTGCCCTCTATGAGTACAACATGATCCCCAGTCATTTCACACTCTCTGGTAGACTAAGAACACCCTCATTTCCCAAGTTATTCACACAATGTAATGCTACAGCAATAGGGGAACACAGGGGTGCAGCACTGTCCAGCACATGCAGGCACCCCGCAACAGAGACACTCAGCAAACCTGCATGGGCAGAGATCAGCATGGAGCGAGCACAGAGGACCAACTGCTCAAGTAAGGAAAGGAAGGATGCCCATCAGTCTCTATGCTATTTATCCCCATTTCCATAATTTTACCAGGTCAAAATAAAATGCTTATCACCATGATACCTGTTTCGTAGACAGTAATCCAATGTGTTCCACTTAAGGGTCACCCCCTGAGATCCTTTTTCCTCACACAAACACCTGTATAGCAAATTTCTGTTCTGGGGGTATCACTCCCCCTGCTCCTATGGAGTAAGTTGAGACTTCTAGCCCAGAAAAGTCACCTTTGGAATAAAACAAGACCCCCTTTTCCCTCCCCTTCCCCCCTCCCCCGCAAGATCCTGGGGCTCAGTCTATTGATTGTAACAAAAAACAGCATGGACACATCCCTCCCTGAGACCATCATAAGACAAAAGCAGGGAAGGGTTTGTTCCCTGGGAGAGAAGGGAAGGTCCCGAGCTTGAAAGGATTCACTTTGACAACTCCTGGCTCATGCACACTTTCCATAATGCCTCTAGGTCTTGATCAGCTTCTCCACGTTCCTAAACCCCTTGGCTTTCAAAACCCCAATAGTAAATAGACAGATTTACATTGTGTTCAGAGAGATCTGCAGCAAGCCCCCTTATAAAACAAGCACATGCAAATTGTGTGACCCAGTTTCCTGCTTGACACCTGGAAGTGTCCTCATTAAGCACCAGCCCTGGCTCTGGGTGCTTCAGTGTCTCCTCAGACCTGCCACCTCCTTTCCCTTGGGGATACCGGGCATTAGTCAGAAGGACCATGACACCAGCACTAGCTTTATTAATCTTGCTAGCAGCCCCCCTGGGTAAGTGTCTACTGGGATGTGGGGCAGGGGGATGAAGATGCAGAGGGAGAGGGTCCATTAGCTAATTCCCTATTTGTTTCTCCACTAGGTGTCCTGTCACAGATCACACTGAAGGAGTCTGGCCCAGGGGTGGTGAAGCCTGGAGAGACCCTCAGCCTGACCTATACCGTGTCTGGATTCTCTTTCACTAGATATGGTGTGGGCTGGGTTCGACAGCCAGCAGAAGAAGGGCTGCAGTGGTTAGGAGTTATCTGGAGTGGTGGAAGCACTAACTATAACAGCGCTTTCCAAAGCCGCCTCACCATCAGCAGAGACACGTCCAGCAGCCAAGTGCACCTGTGCCTGACCGGGGTCCAGCCTGCAGACACAGCCCAGTATTACTGTGCCAAACACACAGTGAATGAAAATGCACGAGAGCCTGCACAAAAACCAGCCCTGCAGGACCGACCTGGCTGTGTGAGCAGCAGAGGCAGCAGCTGCCAGCCCTGTGCTCTCCCTGCTGGGTCGGACACATCAGGCCTGTTAGATCACTTGAACCAGCCAGGGATTAAATCCAGGGATAGCTCAGAAGTGACCACTAGTATGAGAATTGAACCTAGGTGTCCTGCCCTGGTCTCCATCATGCCCCACTTCTCCGTCTGTCCTTCTTGCAGGAATACAAGGGACAGACTCCCCAGCCTGGCAGCCAGGACTCAGGCTGCCACCAGCCTGCTGTGCTATTATAGGACTAGGGACATGACTCAGGCGTACACGTGCCTGGGAGCTCAGCCTCGGCGTAGGAGGCAGAGCACAGCCCTGGCCCTGCACTCCACCTCCCACCACTGGGCTGAGCTCCATGGAGCCGTTCTGGATGCAGGCTTCACCCAGCACCAGTCCGAGGTGGCAGCGGCAGCCTCCTGTAATCTGGCACAGATCCAGGGCCCCACAGCCCTGAGACAGCTCGGAGGCTGTGAGAGACTCCTCCCAGGTGTGCATTCCCCCAAATCTATGCCTGGATGGCAGGAGGCTGCCGCTGCTGCCTGGGGCCAGCGGCACCATCTGTCCTGCCCAGTGCTGGGTGCAGGCTGCGCTCAGTGCCGGTCCTAGGCAGCAGTGGCAGCCTTCTGTCATCCAGTGCAGATCCGGGGCCCGCACCCCTGGGAGGAGTCCGGCGCAGCCCTCCGGGGGTGCAAGCCCCCGAGATCAGCTTGCCAGATGACAGAAGGCTGCTTTCAATACTTTGAGCTGCACTTTCCAAGAAACTTCTGCACCTATGTCCTTTAAAGTTGGCAGGCTTCATGCCCTCAGAAGGGGCTACCACCCCTGCAACTTGCATCTGAATCAGGCAAGATCTGACAATGTTTTAGGCATTTTCATCATTCCCCATTATAGCCTATGGGCAACATGGTAAAACGAGACATTGCTTTGAAATGAAATGAAATGACAAAATGAAACACTGTCCCTTCAAAATGAAACGATGGTGTTTCACACAGCTTTAATGGCCTGCTGTGCTGTGGGAGCTCCAGAGCCACAGGGTGCAGGGCACTGTGCTGGGAGCAGCACACAGACAAGAGCAGAAGAAGACAGACCCTCGGCATTTGAAACACCCTTGGGCTGGTCACAGGTCACAGGGAGATGCATTCACACCTCTTGCAATGCTGAAGGCCTCAACCACAGGCAGGGGAAGACATATTGTCACCCCACTGAAATGTTGAAGAGCAAGGTGGTACCTGGAGAGACCGATGTGAGCTCTTTACACCTCTTTAAATAGAGGCACATTCCTGGGTCCGTATATGTAAAGAACAAAGACGACCCTTTCTAGAAATGCCCACTTGGCTGCACCAAGTGTGTGCACAGGGAAATACCCACACAGGCCCAGTTGGAACAAGCATGGGAATTCCCAATGAAGCAGAGTCCTGTGGACCCTTAATACACAGGCAGACACATAGACAGCAAAGAGCAGGTGTTATTAAAGCCTCTCTGTCCTACTTTGATCCAGTCCCTCCAGCCCTGCCATCACCCTCAGTTCAATTAAAAAAATAAAATAAATCAAGGTTTACACTTCTCTGCCTCGCCCTTGGAAAGAAGAATACAATAAAATACAATAAAAACAAAAAGCAAAAACCCCCAAATCACAGAGAACAACCAAACAAAAAAAATCTGCAACTTTCATGTCTCTTTCTGGGGCTGTGCTTTCTCTGACTGCCAGACAGATGGACAGCAGACACAGCCATCAGACAGTGTTTGTCAGCATGATAGGTACAGGTCTCAGCAAAACTTTGCTCCATCTCACTTGGTACTGCCACACCAGCCAAGCACCTGCCCCTGCACTTTACTCCCAGCCAGGAGCCTCCCCCATCCTGCCTGAGCTGTACCATCCCCCAGTAGCTGGCTCAGATTCCCAGCTTGGCCAGAGCTGGAGGAAGCAAGGAGGTCCACATTAACCTTTCCTTGGGTGCTTCCTTGTGCTGTGGACATCTGTCCTGCCAACTTCAGGCATCAGCCCTATACCTGTGCTGGACACTGCACAGTGACACAGGGCAGAGCAGGGGGCATGGGCAAGCTGCCAGCTCCACAGAGCGCTTCACCCTCACCGTGGAGGACCACAGACATCCCTTCTCAAAACTGCATGCCTGGCTCACCCACGGCCTATCACTGGGGGCTTCCTACCAAGCTCTCCTGTGCTCAGGGGCTGGAAAAGTAGGGCCTTTAGCTCAGGACTTCCTTTTAGAGGCACAAGGGGAGCAGGTTTTGTGCAGCTCTCAGGCTGGTCCCAGCCTCATGCCCTTCACTGGCACCCTGAGCAGCCACAACCAAGAGCGGGAGCTGAGCCCACCCAGGCCTGACTTCTAGCACACTGTTCAGTCCATGCAGGAATCAAGGTCTCCTAGCACTGACCTTGGTGTTCAACATTCACAGAGGTCAAAGCTGGAAAGCAGAGCTGAGGCCACAGACATACAAATATACACACACACACACACACACACAGGCACTTCTACCATTGACAGTTCAGTTAAGGGAGTTTCAGCTTTCCTAGGGCTACTGCAAGCATCTGCTGCACTCCTAGCCAAGAGCAGGGAGGCAGAGGACACAGTTGATGTCGCTGTGAGAGACATGGGGACCAGAACCTGCTGGTGCTCATAGGGATCCCCAGTTGCACCATCAGCCTCATTTCTCTGCTGTGGCAGGCACCGGCTCCACACACCAGCATCACCAACCCCAGCACCAGGAGAGCCCCCTGCATGCACACAGATCTGCAGGGACTTCACCCTGAGCCTGTCCCCCAGCACCAGCCTCTTCTGCTGCACCTGCAGGGCAGAGATTTCTCTGTGCCCACACAGCCCCACACTCATACCCAGGCAGCGATGGAGGAAAAGCCCATGGCCATCACCACATAGAGCAGCAGGAGCAGGAGGCAGGGGGATGTCATGAGGGCCTGGACCCTGCTCTCTGCTCAGCGCCAGCCAAGCCTGGCACCTGAGAGCAGCCCCAGGCCGCCCCTCCCATGGGCAGGGCTCCACTGCAGCAGGAGGCACTCCAGATCTACATAGACAGAAACTTCCCAGGACTCGGCTTTCACAGCAGCCCAGATGCATTAGGTACAGCCAGTACTGCACAGAGCTGAGCTACTCAGGCCTATATCCTGTGGTCAAGCCTCTCCAAGTGGATATAATCTCCCTGTGGGCTTTCAACACTGCCATGGCTGTACCCAGCAAACCCAGGCCTGACTCTGCTCCTCTGCAACCCATAACAAGGACTGGACAGCTTCTCCCTGACCTCAGGCACCTCCATACCAGGCCCCACCATTCTGCCAGGTGTGGGGACAGGTCCCTTCAGCAAGTGGGCAATCAGGACCCCAGGGCCTGGAGTGGGACTTGCACAGAAGTCAGATGGGAGGATCCAGTACCCGCTGTTTATGCCCAGCATAACTACCCCAGAAAAGGCACCTTCTGAATAAAGCAAGCCTCCCCCAACCCCATGCTTCTGGGCATTGGCAACTGGTACCCCCCGCCTGCATCCAGTCAGTGACAGAGGGAGCGGTCTCCCCATGGCCTATCTTGCTGACCATCACTAGTTTGTAGGACAATGAGCATCCTGGGTTGTACTATAAAGACACATCCCATTGTACAGAAGTGGCTTCACTAGGGAGGGTGACTTACTGATCATGACCCCATGGTAGAAGAGGTGGGGGTGGCATGACAAATGCCAGAGGATGGAGGACAGAGGACAAACATGAAGTGCTAGAACAAAGCAAGTCCTTTTAGGAAGGAGAGGCAGCCAATGGTGAATCTCCGTTGCTGCGTGTGAGGCTTGGGCCATGCCAAATGGGGTCTGGCTCCATCAGGATTGTCCCAGGGGAGCTCAGATCTTGTTCACTCCTTGAGAACAGAGGAAGGCGGAAACTTCTGGCGTAAACGGCACTGTGAAAGATAGCACAGCCTTGCTAACACCACAATTAATGACCATTTCCTTCTAATGTTCTGTGCAGCAAGCTACTTGGTCCCAGCAGGGAGTTTCTGGGAACAGTTCCTACATCACAGAAAAACTCCTGAGACCGGCTCCTTCTTACCTTCATGGGGATTCTGACCTTCTTGCTGCCTCAGGTCCTACTGAGGGATTCCCATCATCCTGGATCGAAGAAGCAAAAGCTCCAGCCCTGCATTCAGGAGGGAGGATCCAGCCTGGACTTGCTATGGAGATCAGAGCTGGAAATTTAATGGAGACCTAAAAAGTGACCAAAGATACAACAGAAAGATGGAGAAAGAGGGAAGAGTTCTCTTCCAGGGAGAAAGAAGGAGAGACTCAGATGGAGATACACATGCATGTGGAGTCAGTTGCTTGCTAGAACCACTCCTTGCCCATTTTTCTCTGAGTTAATGCTTCCCTTTGTCCCCCTCCACTGGAAGCACAATTATAACACTTCCTCTACCAAACAATGATTGTTTCTTCTTGTTTCTCCCTCTCTGCAACATACAGAAAAGTATTTCAAAAGTTTCAACAACCTAGAGGAAGGGGAAAATGGGACATTTCCCTTCTCTGTTTCTGACAGTTGTTCAGAGCCACATATTTGCAGTGCAATTCCACAGGAAGAACAGAACGAAGCATCACAGAAATGAGGAGTTTGCACATTCAGGAGTTCACAGCCTCCAGCCACTGAGGGGTGGGACGTACAAAGTGAGAACATAAAACCCGAAATCCTTTCCCATGAGGCGAGCCTCTGTATCCCATCATCTGCTGTGGGTCTAGACATCCAAATTCCCCTATACATTTGCCTGTGAAGAGGGCTCCAGTTCACAAATAGGTATAGTTCATTTTCTCACATCTGCACTTGCATCCCACAGCCTTTCCCTGCCAAAGGATGCGTCAGACACCCAAATGCACATTGGGCCCAATTATCCTTTGAGCTCACACTCTACTCCCACCGGGGTCTGCATATTTTAGGGAAACCAGCTGCACTTTAGTGACCCAGTGTCCCTCTGGCCTCAGTTCTGGGTGTATGCTGGTGGGGCTGGGATTTATACATGTAACAGACTGCCCATGTGGGCTCACCAGATTGGCCTGAAACTGAAAGCAGCAACCAACCTTGCAGTGGATGAAACCCTAACCTTGACCGCTACATTGACTGCTTCAGGGAAAGAATGAACAATGAAATAATCAGCAACACATGCCACCACAACAACCTCTCTCTACCAGAGAAAAAGGCCATAGACTCTCTAAGATCTAACCACCAAATAGTAATAAAACCAGCAGATAAAGGAGGAGCCATAGCCATCCTAAACCGTGAGGATTACATAAAGGAAGCCAAGAGACAGCTCTCTGACACCACCTACTACAAAGAACTACAAGAAGATCCTACTCCCCTTTTCACCAAAAAACTCAACAATACCATCAAATCATTTCCATCAAGACTACAAGAAAAACTACAGACCTTGATCCCCCTGCTACCTAACCCGGAGACTTTTTACATGCTCCCTAAAATCCACAAACAAGGGAACCCTGGCAGACCTATCATATCCAACCATGGGACCCTAACTGAGGAAATATCAGGTTTCGTTGAATCAATCCTAAAACCGCTTGTCACCCACCTTGCCAACCTCATCACCAGAAGCAAACTTCCTCAGGCCCAGAACACACCAAAAGGATCCAGACCATGCCAGGACAAGAAATGCAAAACCTGCCCCCACATCTCCACTACCTCCACTATTACTACACCCCACAACAGAGCCATCAGCATCCCAGGATCTTACAGCTGCACCTCCAGGAATGTAATATACCTCATCCAATGGACCAAATGCCCTGATGGAAGATATGTAGGAGAGACCAAACAACAACTGTGCACCAGAATGAACGCACACCGGAAATCTATCGAAGACAGAAACACCCAATTACCGGTGGGGGCACATTTCTCACAGGAGGGCCACTCTCTCTCCAATCTCTCAGTCCTGATCCTCAAGGGAAACTTGCACAACACTTCCCAGAGACGAGCCTATGAGCTCCATTTCATCAACCTGCTGGATACTAGAGATCATGGGCTAAACATAGACATTGGATTTTTGATACATAATCTGCCTCACATCTGACTCCCCCGCCCAGCCCAGCCACTGGCTTCTTCACTTTTCATCCCATCCAGGAAGAGCACACACCGACTGCTGACACTTCCTCAGCCTGACGAAGGGTTTTTGAACCTGAAAGCTTGCTTAATAACTATTCTCCAACTATTTGGGTTGGTCTAATAAAAGATATCAAATTCACCCAAGGAACCTTGTCTGCCAGATTGGCCTGAGATACTTACCTTGGGCTAGAAACAGTGCCAGTGAACTCTGAGCAACCGCAAGGGTGGAGCAGGGGACCCCTGCCCCCTGGAAAAGGGGAAGCCAATTGAAAGAAGGGGTTTTCAATCCCCTCATTCGCATGGAAGTGAGATGGTTGGGGTTGGGGGTCCACCACCCTGAGCCCTGGTTTGGCAGTTTGCAAGCCAGGGAGGGACTGCCGGAGGGAATAAAAGCAGCAGCCGAACTGGCATTGTGGCAGTCGGCCTCCCACTGCACTGCAAAGAAGAAGCAGTGGCCAGGAGCGCAGACGGCATCCTTATCCAGAGCAGGGAGCTGGGCCAGTGAGTTGAGGAAACCCCTCACCTTCCCTGGGAAAGCGGGACAGCAGCAGGCAAGGCACTGAGATCCTGAGGGAGCACCAAAGCGCCAGGACGAGGGTCCCCGGGAGCTCGGGGTGCAGGCCAGCACTCGGAGCAGGATTGGTGAGCCATGAGGCATGTGGGGTGCCCGGCCAGTCATCTGGAGAAGGGTTAGGAGCAACAACCCCTGGGAGCTGTCTGTGCTGCTGACCCGCTGCCACTGACTGCCTCAGGGGGCTCAGTCCTGTCCTTTATTCTGCAGCTGATGGTCATTGGATGGAGTCCCTGAGCTTTGTGCTTGGGTCATGCTGATTGCTGCAGGAGCCTACTCTGTTGCTTGTTGCTTGCCTTTTTGGTTGCCACAGAGGGTCACCCTTCAGCCTCTTTGTGGGGTTGGGGTTTGATACAATTTGATTGCTGCAGACCAGAAGAGCTTAACCTTCTCTTGTAGTCTGTCACTTTTTGAGAAGCCTGTGGGAGCTGCTGGGAGTGAGCACCTTGCTTCCTTGTGGTAGCATCTCAGCGGTGGCTGAAAGCTGCCAGTTAGCTTACCTGTGGTTCTTGAGCCAAGGGTTGACTAATGCATTCGGGTTTGTTCTGTGATTCTGGTTACACCATTTAAGTTCACTCGTAAGTCACCTTTCCTATTATTCTTGTTTTGTAAATAAAGTGTAAATCATTAAATCAGTTAAGTGTTAAACCTTGGGACCATGGGCTGCTCTGTGGGGAGCAGGGGCCGGCTGGAAGGTAAATTGGTACTGGCCAGAAGCCCTGCCGCACTCTCACCACACCACACACCATCCCTGATATTGGGCAGGGGTGGCAACTATTGGGCTGCCACCCCGGTTATATAAAGAACTGAGCAGTGACCACATGCAAATGAGGCAGGGAGCTTGCTAAGAACAAGTAGCCAATTCCTACTGAAAACCAGCCACTGGCAGAAAAAGCTCTCAGCATCTGTACAGCTCTCACAGGCATTGAGGGAACCTGACATGGCAGGTCTCGGTGTGCTTCTCTTCCTGGCAGCTTGCTCAGGTGAGTGCAGGAGATGCACAGACACCCAGTGAGAATAGGGCCTCTGGGAAGAAGAGAACCTGGGCTCAGGCTGGGATACAGAAATTTTGGGATATAATTACCATACAAGGGTCTCCAGGGTTTCACTGTCGTCAGTGTTATTGAGAATCCACTGTTCAATTCCAATAGGAAACACGGGAATCTCAGACTCTGTGCCCTCTGGTTTGCCTGGAGGAGAATAAAGCAAAACAGTCTCTTGCCACTTACAGGGTGTCTGTGGATAAAAGAGTTAATAAATAAAACTTGAGATACTTTCAGGCAGGAACAAAAGGATGGACATGGACACAACTAGGAGAAGGATTGTAAAAAAGCAGACATTAATGGGATATAATTCCCTATATTGTTCTTTCTCTGAAGGAGCCAGGTCCCAGACCCAACTGACTCAGTCTGGAACAGAAGTCAAAAAGCCTGAGGAGTCGGTGAACCTGACGTGTAAAACCTCTGGTTATTCATTCACCACTTATAATGTGGATTGGGTACGTCAGGTCCCTTTGAGTACATAGGAGGGATCAATACCAATAATGGTGGTACTAGCTATGCTGAAGCTTTTGAAGGGCGATTCACCATCACCAGGGACACCTCCATCAGCACGGTCTATCTGCAGCTGAACAGCCTGAAGACAGATGACACAGCCATGTATTACTGTGCCAGGACCACAGTGAGACAAAATGCAGCTAGAGAATATCAAAAACTTCAGTGAAATCCTGTGGGCCTCCTGGTGACACTGAGGCCCTTAGTCACCCCAGTGAGCACTCACCCAGTGGAGGCAACTTTGGGTCCTTTCCTCCTAAGGTGTCAGGTGATTCACGAACCCCAATTTCAGTGTGATCCAAGGGGATTTTTGGCTCCTGCGTAGCCAGGTCTCTCCTCCATCCCAGAGCTCTGTTCCCATGGCTCGAGGAGCTTCAGTGGAAGAGGCAGATGGGCCAAAGCCTTTGAGAAGGTGGATTGTCCAGAAAGGAGAGGGTGGACCCCTGGGGTCCCTCACAGGACTGGAGGTAGGATAAAGGACAGCTGGCTCTCCTAGAAGGACCCTGGCTGAGGTGAGCAACTGCTATTAGAGGTTTGCAGGTAAGGGAGCACCATGTGCTATGCTAGGAAGGGACACATGGCTGCAGGAAAGCAGAAGCACTAGGCAGCGGTGCAAGAGTGATCTTGAGCCTGTGGTGCACAGATGTGAGGTGGCATGAGCGGTGCCAGGAGGGATGGGAAAACTGCAGCACTAGGGCACAGGGCCTGTGGGAAGGAAGGGGGGAGGTGGTGGAGAACCTCAGTGCTGGGTGTGGGGCTCGGGTCTCAGCGGCTAGGGCTCGGCCCTGTCATGAGGGTCTGGATTCTCCCAGGGAGCTCAGATGTTGTTCACTCCTTGAGAACAGAGGATGCTGGAAACAACTGGAGTAAAAGGAACAGAGAGGAAAAGGGGACCCTTACTGCTCACAACCATCTTTTTAGAGTTGTTCTTGGACAACTATGCTGTGTCCTGAGTCTCTGCTAATGCTGTGGGAGGGCAAGTCACATTATCTCACCAGAGAGTGTCTCAAACAATTCCTAATTATCTGAGGAATTCCAGAGACGGTCTCCCCATGATCTGCAAAGTAAATTGCCAGCTTCCCAGCTGTTCTCCTAAGGGACACCCATCCTCTGTGTACCAATAAGAACCACTTCTACTCAAGCACTGAGGAAGGATCTGGCTTTGGTTTGCTAAGAGAATATTCGAAAGCTCGTGGTGCATGGGCCAAGTCCCAGAGGACTGGAAAAGGGCCAACGTGGTCCCCATTTTCAAAAAGGGGAGGAAGGAGGACCCGGGCAACTATAGGTCAGTCAGTCTCACCTCCATCTTTGGCAAAGTCTTTGAAAAAATTATCAAGGCTCACATTTGTGAGAGCCCAGCAGGACAAATTATGCTGAGGGGAAACCAGCATGGGTTTGTGGCGGGCAGATCGTGCCTGACCAATCTAGTCTCTTTTTATGACCAGGTTACAAAACGCCTGGACACAGGAGGAGGGGTGGATGTTGTATACTTAGACTTCAGGAAGGCCTTCGATACGGTATCCCACCCCATACTGGTGAACAAGTTAAGAGGCTGTGACTTGGATGACTACACAGTCCGGTGATTCATAGATTCATAGATGTTAGGGTCAGAAGGGACCTCAATAGATCATCGAGTCTGACCCCCTGCATAAGCAGGAAAGAGTGCTGGGTCTAGATGACCCCAGCTAGATACTCATCTAACCTCTGCTTGAAGACCCCCAGGGTAGGGGAGAGCACCACCTCCCTTGGGAGCCCATTCCAGACCTTGGCCACTCAAACTGTGAAGAAGTTCTTCCTAATGTCCAATCTAAATCTGCTTTCTGCTAGCTTGTGGTCATTATTTCTTGTAACCCCCGGGGGCGCCTTGGTGAAAAAATACTCACCAATTCCCTTCTGTGCCCCCATGATGAACTTATAGGCAGCCACAAGGTCGCCTCTCAACCTTCTCTTGCGGAGGCTGAAAAGGTCCAGTTTCTCTAGTCTCTCCTCGTAGGGCTTGGTCTGCAGGCCCTTGACCATATGAATTGCCCTTCTCTGGACCCTCTCCAGGTTATCCGCATCCTTCTTGAAGTGTGGCGCCCAGAGTTGCACGCAGTGCTCCAACTGCGGTCTGACCAGCCCCTGATAGAGGGGAAGTATCACCTCCTTGGACCTATTTGTCATGCATCTGCTGATGCACGATAAAGTGCCATTGGCTTTTCTGATGGCTTCGTCACACTGCTGACTCATGTTCATCTTGGAGTCCACTAGGACTCCAAGATCCCTTTCCACCTCTGTGCCACCCAGCAGGTCATTCCCTAGGTTGTAGGTGTGCTGGACATTTTTCCTCCCTAGGTGCAGCACTTCGCATTTCTCCTTGTTGAACTGCATTCTGTTGTTTTCTGCCCACTTGTCCAACCTGTCCAAGTCTGCCTGCAGCTGTTCCCTGCCCTCCGGCGTGTCCACTTCTCCCCATAGCTTTGTGTCATCTGCAAACTTGGACAGAGTACATTTGACTCCCTCGTCCAAGTCACTGATGAAGACATTAAAGAGTACAGGTCCAAGGACCGAGCCCTGCGGAACCCCACTGCCCACACCCTTCCTGGTCGAGACCGACCCATCCATCACGACACTTTGGGTGCGACCCTCTAGCCAATTTGCCACCCACCGGACTGTGTAGTCATCCACATCACAGCTTCTTAGCTTGTTCAGCAGTATGGGGTGGGATACCGTATCAAAGGCCTTCCTGAAGTCTAAGTATACGACATCCACCCCTCCTCCTGTGTCCAGGTGTTTCGTAACCTGGTCATAGAAAGAGACTAGATTGGTCAGGCACGATCTGCCCGCCACAAACCCATGCTGGTTTCCCCTCAGCATAATTTGCCCTGCCGGGCTCTCACAAATGTGAGCCTTGATAATTTTTTCAAAGAATTTACCAAGGATGGAGGTGAGACTGACCGGCCTATAGTTGCCCGGGTCCTCCTTCCTCCCCTTTTTGAAAATGGGGACCACGTTAGCCCTTTTCCAGTGCTCCAGGACTTGGACCGTGTGCCACGAGCGTTCGAATATTCCCGGCAGTGGCTCTGCAATGATGTCGGCCAGTGCCTTCAACACCCTCGGATGGAGCCCATCCGGGCCTGCCGATTTAAAGGCATCCAGTTCATCCAAATGACTCTGCACCACCTCAGGATTTATGTATGGAAGTCTGGCGCCTTGCTGCTGCCTCTCTACATCCCCAGTGAGAGACTTGTCGTGCCCCTCACTTAGGAACACTGAGGCAAAGAACTCATTGAGGAGTTCAGCCTTGTGGGTGGCAAATTGGATGGAGGGTCGCACCCAGAGAGTCATGGTAGATGGGTCGGTTTCGACCTTGAAGGATGTGGGCAGTGGGGTCCCGCAGGGCTCGGTCCTTGGACCGATACTCTTTAATGTCTTCATCAGTGACTTGGACGAGGGAGTCAAATGTACTCTGTCCAAATCTGCAGATGACACAAAGCTATGGGGAGATGTGGACACGCCGGAGGGCAGGGAACAGCTGCAAGCAGATCTGGACAGTTTGGACAAGTGGGCAGAAAACAACAGAATGCAGTTCAACAAGGAGAAATGCTAAGTGCTGCACCTAGGGAGGAAAAATGTCCAGCACACCTACAGCCTAGGAAATGACCTGCTGGGTGGCACAGAGGTGGAAAGGGATCTTAGAGTCCTAGTGGACTCCAAGATGAACATGAGTCAGCAGTGTGACGAAGCCATCAAAAAAGCCAATGGCACTTTATCGTGCATCAGCAGATGCATGATGAATAGGTCCAAGGAGGTGATCCAGTGTGCACCTGCCTTTAGGTGGGAAAGGGGAAGAGAGGTAGAAATGGCTTGTATGAGGATAGGGAGTTGCACCAGAATCTTACAAAACTCCCCCAAGAAATCTTGATAATCAGATCATTTTCCTAAATGAAATAAAAAGAGCAGGCCCCTGACTGGCATCTGTTGGCAGTGAGGAAATAACTCTCTCAGAGTTAATGGTTTAAACATTGAAATTACCAGTGTGCCAAGACTTTATGCTTTCAACAGAGGATGTAGCCAGATGGTGGCAGTAAAAGGCCATGGTAATACTTTGTGAAATGCTGTAAGTTAATACAGGGAAGGTTTTATTCTCTTTAGACCAGTGAGGCTGAAATATCCCAGGTGAGGCCCTCAGCTTCCACATCTCCTCTTCACTGAGTGGGAACTGCATTCAGCTCCCTTTAGAAACCTCTGAAATCCCAGGAAAGTCACGTGTCACCAGGGCAGAGGACTCACGGTCGTGGGTCGCTGCACTTCCAACTGCACTCAGAGCCTTGAAGTATGAAAACGTAGGTGACAGGTGAGGGTACCATGTTTTAAAGAAAGAAAGGGGGAAATAAAACTGGCAAAAGGGGAACAGGAAGGAGACTATGATAGAAATCCTCCACAGGCCCCAGTTCACTAATTACCTGATATCATGTAATCACATCTGTACTTGAACCCCAGGGTCTTTTCCTGTCAGGGGCAGTGTAAGGCACCCAAATGTCAACTGGGCCCAGTTACACTTTGAGCACAAACTCTGGTCCCTCTGAGGTCAGCACACCTCAGGGCTACCATCTGCACAATGCTGACCCAGTGTCCCTCTGGCCTGATTTCTGGGTGGTGGGCTGGGATAGATATAACTGAGTAAGCAGTGACCACATGCAAATGAGGCAGGGAACCTGCTGATAAACAGCAGCCAAGCCCCATGGAAAACCAGCCCGTGGCAGAAGAAACTCAGCATCTGTACAGCCCACAGGGTCATTGAGGGGACCTGACATGCCAGGTCTTGGTGTGCTTCTCTTCCTGGCAGCTTGCTCAGGTGAGTGCAGGAGATGCACAGACACCCAGTGAGGACAGGGCCCGGGGGGAGGAGAGAAGGTGTCAGGACCTGGGATCAGCCTAGGATGCAGGAATTCTGGGATATAATTACCACCTAAGGGTCTTCAGTATTTCACTGTCATCAGCGTAAGTGAGAATCAACTGTTAAATTTCAATATGCACATCTTAGGCTCGGACTCTGTGCACTTTGATTTGCCTGGAGAAGAATAGTGGGAAAGCATCTGTCACCTCACACAGGGTGTCTGTGGATAAAAGAGTTGAAAATAAAAGGAGTTTAGACACTTCTAGGCAGGAACAAAAAGGATAGATATGGACACAACTAGGAAAGGGATTGTCCAAAAGGCAGAAATTCATAAGACGTTATTCCCTCCATTGTCCTCTCTCAGCAGGAGTCAGCTCCCAGGTCCAGCTGACCCAGTCTGCAGCAGAAGCCAAGAAGCCTCGGGAGTCGGTGAAGTTGACATGTAGAACATCTGGCTACACATTCACCAGCTATAGCATGAGTTGGGTGCGTCAGGCCCCTGGGAAAGGGCTTGAGTACGTTGGATATATCAATCCCAGTAACGGTGGTACTAGCTATGCCGAGGCTTTCAAAGGGCGATTCACCATCACCAGGGACACCTCCATCAGCACGGCCTACTTGCAGCTGAACAGCCTGAAGAGGGATGACACTGCCACGTATTACTGTGCCAGGGACACAGTGAGACAAAATGCATCTAGAGCAAGTCTAAAACCTCAGTGAAAGCCTTTGGGTCTCCAGGCAACACTGAGGCCCTTTGTCACCCCCGTGAGCACTCACCCAGTGGAGGCAACTTTGGGTCCTTTCCTCCTGAGGTCTCGGGTGACCCAAGAACCCCAGTTCCAGTACAACCCAAGGGGATTTTGGTTCCTAGGTACCCAGGTCCCTCCTTCATCCCAGAGCTCTGTTTGCATGGCTCAGAGAGCTGCAGTGGAAGAGGCAAATAGGCCAAAGTCTTTGAGAAGCCATGTTATGGGATGGCTGCTTAGAGCACCAAACTTCAGCCCCCACTGGGACAAAAGGAAGGCACTAGCCCATTCACCTGTTTTCATGGGAGTTTGATCAGAACTTCAAGGGCAGGGCTTCTCTCCCACTATTGTGCACTGGTGAGGCCATGCCTGGATCACTGTGTGCAACTTTGGGCCCCACACGCCATCCAAGAAGGATGCCAAATTCACATTTGAAAGCCTCCAATGGGGAGAACAAAAAATGAATAGAAGTCCAGGAAACAGGACCCACAAAGAAACATTGGAAGAATTAGGATGTTTAGTCTGGAAAGGAAATGACTGAAGGGGATTTGATAGCAGCCTTCAAACACCTGCAGGGTGCTTATATGGAGGATGGAGACAGACTGTTCCTTGTAGGCATTGGGGGGTGGGGGGGAGGGGGGACGGGCATAGCATAAGGAGCAATGGCCCTAAACTGCAAGACAGGAAAGGGAGGGTTGGAGATAAAGGTAATGCTCTCACCTGGAGTGTGGTTCAGCACTGGAACTTATCCCAGGAGAGGCTGTGGATTTCATAGACATTAGGGTTGGAAGGGACCTTGAAAGATCATCAAGTCCAGTCCCCACTCCCCAGGGGCAGGAAATCAGCTGGGGTCAAAGGATCCCAGCAAGATAAGTGTCCAAACGTTTCTTAGAAGAGCCCAGAGTAGGTGCCTGCACCACTTCTAGAAGGAGCCTATTCCAGGTGTTGGGGGCTCAGACAGTAAAGAAATTTTTCCTTATGTCCAGCCTAAAATGGTCTTGGAGGAATTTGTGACTGTTGGTCCTTGTCATCCCTTGGGGTGCTCTGGGGAAGAGACGTTCCCCCAGATCCTGATGTACACCCCTGACATACTTGTATGCTGCCACCAGGACACCCCTGGGCCTGCACTTTTCCAGGCTGAAGAGTCCCATGGCTCCCAGCCTCTCTTCATAAAGCTGAGACTCCTGCCCTCCGATCATGCATGTGGCTCTGCTCTGGACTCTCAAGGTTTTCCACATCCTTCTTGAATTGTGGAGCCCAGAACTGGATGCAGTATTCCAGCTGTGGCCTCACCAAGGCTGAGTACAGTGGGAGGATGACATCCTGAGATTTACTTGAGAAGCATCTATGGATGCAAGCTAGAGTTTTGTTCGTTTGCCAGCTGTGACATCGCATTGGTGGCTCATGTTTATCCTGTGGTCAATCATGACCCCCAAGTGAGGGTAGCACTGCCAAACCTGCAAGTGTGCAGCAGGTTCCCCCCCTACCCCCATCCCCCCTCTGAGGTGGAGTACTTTGCAATTTTTGGTATTGAACATCATCAGGTTTATCTCTGCCCACTTTCTAAGCCTATCCAAGTCAGCCTGGATCACCAGCCTATCCTCAGATGTGGGCCCTGTACCCCAATTTTTAGTGTCATTAGCAAACCTGGCCACTGCACTTCTGACACCAGTGTCCACATCATTGATAAAGATGTTAAAGAGAACCAATCCAAGGATGGAGCCTTGGGGGACACCACTTGGTGGTCAAGGAGCACCATAATGATCCACTTCCATTGACTACCACTCTGGGTCTGGCCTTAGAGCCAATTCCCCAGCCATTGAACTGTGATGTAGCTGACGACACATTTGGCAATTTTTTTCCATAAGAAGATCATGGGACACCAGATCAAAGGCTTTTTTAAAGTCCAGATATATGAGGTCAATCACTTCTCCCTTCTCCAGGTGATGTGTCACCTGTTCATAGAAGGAGATGAGATTGCTCAGGCAAGACCTACACACAACAAACCTGTGCTGGCTGTCCCTCAGCATGTTGCCATCAGGCAGCTTGTCAACAATGGTCTCTTTGATATCGGTTTCCAGAATTTTTCCAGTGATTGAGGTCAAGATGACTGGCCTGTAGTTCCCCAGATCTACTTTCCTCTCTTTCTTAAAGATGGGCAGTACCTCAGCCTTCTTCCAATCTTCAGGTACTTCACCCGAGCATCACGAATCTTCAGATATCTTTGCCAGTGGCTGGGCTATGATGCCTGCCAGCTCCTTAAGTCCTTGGGGGTGCAATCTGTCAGGACCAGCTGACTTGAAGGTGTCCAGCCTCTCAAGGTGTTCCTTTAAAAGGTGTACAGTGATGCTGGGTATAAATTAAATGTCACCCAGGCCCTCCTGCATCATGGTAGGCAGGGCAGCCCCTTTGGTCTGATGGAAAACCACGGCAAAGTACCCATTAAGCAGGTTGGCTTTTTCCTTGGTGTCAGTTATCAGTTGTCCCACTTGGTTTAGCAGGGGCCCAATGTTACCCTTGCTTTTCTTCCGAATCCCACAAATCTGAAAACGGATTTTTTATTGTCCTTGATATGTGTAGTCAGATGGAGTTCATTTGCAGCCTTGGCTTTTCTTGTTCGCTCCCTAAAGGTTCGCTCCCTCTTGGACTCCTCTCCCTGACAAGTCATGGCCTAAACAACAAGCCTCCTGAGCTTATCAACGTCAGCTTTCCTGCAGTTGAGGACTTCTGCATTGTTGACTGACTTGCCAGCTTTAAGATGCATAGTAAAAGTGCTGAGCTTGTGGCCACTGTCTCCCAGCTTTCCTTCAATTCTTAGGTCACCAACTAGATCATCCCCTTTGCCCAGAGGCTCCATCGTCTGAAGTTTTTAACAGCAGGTGAGACAAACTCACCGGAGATGGTTCAGACATGGAGGATCATACTGTGACTTGGAGCTTGGAGGACATGGGGCCTCCTGAGGGCCTTCCTTCCCTTTTCTATGGCTCTGGGTCCTGTTCAAATCAGCCAGCTCCACCCTGCACCTCCTGCTTTCCTAGTTAAGTGGTTTCCACCCCTCAGCCCATGCAAATAAGCACCACAGAGGCCCTGTTTATAGAGCAACTGCAGACAGGTTCCCCAGGACCAAGAGAGCTTTCCTTCTGTCCAGAAGTGATACCAACAGAAGGGCCATGGCCTCTGTCACTTTCATCCCCTTCCTCTTGCCAGTGGGTGGGTGTATGAATCACAAGAGTCTCCCATACCTGTGCCTCTGAGCATCCCTATGACCTCCCTCTTCTTTCCCTCTGCTGGGATGCATCTACTCCCAGGTCAGCCTGGTGGAGTCTGACGTGGAAGCCCAGAAACCTGGAGAGACCCTCAGACTGACCTGCAGTGGGTCTGGACTCTCACTTCTCAGCCTCTTGTTGGCTCAGATCAAGTGAGTCACTGCACTAGTCTGATGCCCTAGCTGAAATGCATTTAAAATGGTAGTGAAGGGTGTGGCAGAAAGCCACCTTGGTCTCTCCCCAAAGTCTCTGCTATGTGACAATTGTGATAAGGATGGGCCCAGCAGAGAAACACATCCTTACCCTATCTCTTTAGGTAACCTGAGCTGGATACATTCCTGAGGGAGGGGGGAAACCTGCTGTCTCTGCCTACGTGACTGGCATCACATACCTGGGTGAGAGGCTTCCTTCCTGGTGGGCTAGAGTCTGCCCAGCAACTAGTGATGCATTTCAAATTGGTTAGCTCACAGCCAACAGGTGCTGACCTTCATTGGACCAGGTGAATGAGGTCACAAGGGCTATATAAGTTAAGGACTGCCCAGGAAGAGGGGGCAGAAGCCATGAGGGATACCCAGGAACAAAGAGCTGGACCATCTGAAACTTGCCCTCTCTCTCAAAACTCGAGATCAAGGAACTGCCTGCCTCCAGAGGGATTCTCCAACAGCCTCTGGATGATAACTGTGAGTAAGCTAACTGAGATCCGACTAGATATATAGCGTGCAGTAACTCAGTTGTGCTCTCCAAAGCCACCTCAGCATCAGCAGAGAAATATCCAGCAGTCAAGTTCACCTGAGCCTGACCAGCACTTGCATCATGAAGAGGATGTTGGCATCATCTGAACTGAACCCCTGCACTTACCTGCCGACTTCCAGCACAGGCTCGCCAGCTACCACCTTGTAGCACAGTCCTTCTACAATGCTCCTATAGTAACCGACTCTCTAGACATCATGGCAACATTGCAGATGGTCTCTACACACATCCGCTGGAATTGCATTGATGGAGACAGCACCAGTCATTAGCCCACACATGCAAAGGCAGATGACCACTCCAGCCAGAACAAACCCCCACAGGCCATGGAGGGGCACACAGAGAGAGCCCCCATCCTCAGGCCCAGGGGTGTCTGGGTCCAGGCGAAGTTTCACTACTGGGCTCCAGCTCTGAGGCCCCAACCAGGGGAGAGTGAAAACTTCTCACCTTCCAGCTGGGCACCTTTGCAGACTTCCTTTTCCACAGCTTCTGCCAGCTGCAGAGCAGGAGGCTGCCCAGAGTAGTCAACAACCTCCAGCTGCAGCCCCCAGGCTGAGCCTATTGGAGCAGCTGTGGCTGATGGCAGGCAATTGCAGCTCTGGGACATAATTCATAGATTCATAGATTGTAGCCTGGAAGAGATCTTGGAAGATCATTGAGTCTAGGCCCCCCTGCACCAATCAGGAAAGACAACTGGGGTCAAGTAATCCCAGTAAGGTGACTGTCCAGTCTCCTCTTGGATATTTCTAGGGTAAGCGATTGCACCACCTCTGGAGGGAGCCTATTCCACTGTCTGGATACCCTAGCTGTGAAGAAGTTTTTCCTAATGTTGAGCCTCAAATGGTCTTCCAGGAGTTTGTGACCATTACTCATGGTTTTCCCCAAGGATGCCCTGGTGGACAGTTGTTCACCGATCCCTTGATGTACGCCCCGATCTAGTGGTAAGTTGCTACCAAGTCCCCTCTCAGCCTTCTCTTCTTCAGGCTGAAAAATCCTAGGTTCTTCAGCTTTACTTCGTATGACTTGATGTGTAAGTCTCTGATCACACAGGTGGGCCTCCTCTGGACTCTCGTGAGCTTTTCCACTGCTGGCACCCCACATCCCTTGTTGAAGTGCGGCACCCAGAACTGGATGCTGTACTCCATCCGTGGTCTCACCAATGCCGAGTACAGCAGAAGAATCACTTCCTTGGTTTTGTCGGAGATGCATCGATTGATGCACGCCAGAGTATTATTTTCTCTGCTGGCTACAGTGTCACACTGCCAGCTCATGTTCATACTGTGGTCAATTATTACTCCCAGGTCTCTTCCATTCATAGTGCTGGTCAGATTACCAGGAAGGTGTTGTTAAGCCTGTAGCTGTACAGGGAACTGTTGGTCCCCAGATGGAGTACTTTACGTTTCTCCATGTTGATGTTAAACCTCATCTGGTTCCAATCCACCCAACTTGCCAGCCTGTCTAGGTCTGTCTGTATCAGCAGCCAATCTTTAAGCATGACTGCACTTCCCCCTAACTTGGTGTTGTCTGTGAAGTTGGCCAGTGAGCTCTTCACCTCCATATCCAAATCATTGATGAAGATGTTAAAAAGCACTGAACCAAGCATCGACCCCTGAGGGACACCACTGGCCACTTCTTGCCAAGATGACAGAGATCCGTTCAGTAGAGCTCTCTGGGTCCTACCCCATAGCCAGTTTCCTACCCCCCTAACTGTCTCACAGTTAAGCCCACAATCTTTCAATTTTCTCATAAGAACATCAGGGGAATACCAGAACAAATGTTTTTTTGGAAGTCAAGGTATACACTGTCAACCTCCTCTCTCTTATCTAGGTGGCAAGTAACCAGCCCCATCTCCTTTTATGATCAGGTAAGATGAGACTTGCCCATGATGAAGCCATGCTGGCTGTCATTCAGGCTTGCAAAAGGTAGGATTCTATCGCATATAGATGCTTTGATTAATTTTTCCAGGATTTTCCCTGGGATAGAATTTAAGTTAATTGACCTATAGGCACCTGGGTCCTCCCTCCTACCCTCCCTTGAAAATGGGCATAAAATTGGCCTTTCAAGTCCTTAGGGACTTCTCTGGAGCGTCACAAGTTTTGGAAAAAAATCACCAGGGGGCCACAATGACTTCAACCAGCTTCTTCAGCACCCTTGGATGAAGTTCATCCAGGCCTGGTAACTTATATATGTCTCTCTCTCTCTCTCTTTTTTTTCTTCACACCAGTTGTACAGCAACAGTAGGAAGGAGGTCATTCCTACCTTGCTGCTTCTGTACTCTATCTGGCATGTTTTTCCCTTTTGCCTTGTGAAAGACGAAAGAAAAGTAGTCATTCAGGAGCTCAGTTTTCTTTTGAGCACTGGTAACTAGCTGCCCCGAGTTGTTGAGCAGTGTCATAGAATCATAGAAGTCGGGTCGGAAGGGACCTTGTAGATCTGCAAGTCCGACCCCTTGCCTGGGCAGGAGGGAAACTGGGCTCAAGTGACCCCAGCCAGGTTGACATTGAGCCGCTTCTTAAAGACCCCCAGGGTAGGAGCCAGCACCACTTCCCTTGGAAGTTGGTTCCAGATCCTAGCCGCCCTGACTGTGAAGTAGTTCCTATGGATGTCTAATCTAAACCTACTCTCCAACAACTTGTGGCCATTATTCCTTGTTATTCCGGGGGGCGCTAGCAGGCAAGGCAGAGCCCACAGCCCCAGCCCACAGCCTGGCCCAAGCCATGAAGCCCAGGACCAGTCCTTCCCTCTGTCTGTCCTGACCACAGTGTCTCCCTCTGTGCCAGAGACTCAATGCCCTGTGCAGAGAGAGCAGGGCCCCATGCTCAGCACTCCCAAACTGGAGCTGCTTATACCCCCTTGGGAGCAACATGCAAACCCCTATAAGGAAGATCCTGGGTAAATACAGCCCCTGGGTCCCAGAGCCTCAGTCCCTACCCTGCCCCCCTCCTGTCTGTTGAGAGTCTGCCTCATTATATAGCAACAGCAATTAACTCCTTATTCCTACTCTTGTTTTTCTTTCCCACATAGGTTTTGGGGAAGATTCAAAGGAATCCAGGGCTCTGGAGCTTCCTCCCTGGACCTTATTTTCCCCCTGGTTTATCTTTCCTTTAGGTGTCCTCTTTGCTTTGCAGCTGGTTAAATATGGCCAAGGGGTGGTGAAGCTTGATGAGACCCTTACCCTGACCTGCACTGTCACAAGTTACTCCATCAGCAGTGGTTACCAGTGGAGCTGGATCCAGCAGCCTCCTTGGAAAAGGCTGGAGTGGAGGGGGTATATTGACAACAGTGGCAGCACCAGCTACAACTTGACCCTCCAGAACTGCATCCAGTTCCCCTTACCAGAGGCCATACCCAGGGACACCTCCAAGAACCAGTTCTCCCTGCAGCTGTGCTCCCCGACAGCTGCAGACACCACCATGGATTACTGTGCCAAGGACACAAGAGCAGAGCAGGGGCTGTACTAAAACAGGAAGCCTGTTCTTCTTAATGTAGCAGAATTACAACTCAGACAGGGAAATTTCCACCGGGAAACCACATGTACGTAAAAGGGAAACTCGAGCAGGATCAGCCTTGGCCATCTGAGTACTTATTATATTTGGACCTATAAGTTCCCAGAGAGCAAGATTCTGGGGTCTTCACCAGGCATTTGACCTCATAAAACAGAACATCCATCACAGAGTTTTTGGTCCTTGCCCCCATGAATGGCTATGGCAAAGGGGCTCCTCACTCCCTGGGGCACTAGGGATGCCCAGCTCTGCCTGCCCAAGGGGCCATCAGCACCATATTGCACCAGCTCCTGAATTCCCATGAAACTTCTGTCCTGTCTTTTTATTCAGCAAAAAACATTCCTAAAGGCTTGAGAGGAAGCACCCAGGCTCTCCTCTCCCATGCCAGTTTTTCTTAGATTATTTAGGCTCTCATAGAAATCCTGCTCATGGACACCAAAGCAAAGAGGGCCTTGCTCATCCACCTCAGCAATCACCTGGTGCCTTCTTTCCTGTTTCTATATTGCATTGGACATTTCAAACAGCCAGCAGGAATGCATGGCACATCAGTCCCAAAGGTTACATAAATCCTGACACACACACCAGCTCCCAGCTCACTTGGAGCTCCTTATCCTGAAGGGTCAAGCAGTAAAGGGAAGTCACCCCACCACTGTCACTGTCACCACTCTGGGCTGGACTCAGGAGATCAGTTGACAGCAACAGCAGTGGCGGGTGGGCGGGCAGGTGAGTTCTTCCCTGCTTGCTCCTCCAGGACAGCACCAGTAGCTAAAGGTTTGTCTGTGAGGGGAAGTGGATAATCTACAGTCACTGGTGCTACTTTCACTCTTCAAAATAGAAGCAAAGAAAGAGATCAGGAGCCAGAGTTGGCATCATAAAGAACCCTTCACGTGTCCCAATACCAAGCCAAGGTGGTGGGTGGGAGGAGGGAGCAGCTGGGACTTTGGATAACAGAGAATAATGTGGAAAGCCCAGACAGTGCTAAAGCACCAAAATTTGGTGTCCGGGGCAAAGCCCACAGTGGCAGTCCGCCCTTGCCCCATGCACAGATCCAGAGCAAGGTGATGGGGGGCGGGGGGAGCAGGGGTACATGCACCCCCCCCCACCCATGCTTGCCAGGAGTGCACACAGCAGTGGCAGCCCCCCTTCTCCCATCCCTGTGCCCCCTTCCCCCAAGTGATCAGCTCATGGCTCCATCCCACATCCCAACCCAGCTGGGCAGGACCTGTTAGTGCCCCACTTGCTTTGGCACCTGGGGCAGTCACCCTGCTCGCCCCTCCCCCCCCCCGCCTCTTGCTATGGCACTGAGACCAGACACCCTCACACAGCCCTGGCCCCTTCCTGCACTATGCTGCCTCAGTGCCGTCTCCCAAACAACAAAAAACCCACTTCACTCCCTAACTAACTGGCAGAGTCACTTCTAAAAGCCCTGTGTCAGCTCTGGGCCTCTCCCTAGCCTGGGGGTCCCTACCCCATTGTGCCCTCAACCCCTAGGACCACTGATTCCCCCCAAGAGACAGTCAAACTCCAGGCCCTCCTAAAATCCCCACCAGAGACCACCTCCCACCTACTACTGCTCCCTTCCCTGCTAGGCAAGTGCCTCTCCAGCCCCTCTGGCCTCTTATAGGAGCAGCTGTTTTAAATGAAGCTGACCCCAGCTTGGGGAGATCATTACATTCCTCATTGACCCTTCCTGGGCTGCTGCCTCTGGCCTGCCCCTTCCTTATTCAGCGTGGCCTGGAGGTGTTGCTCTAACCAGAAGGACAAAGAGGCATGTAACATCTGAACCATTTCCAAGTGCAAGGGTCAAGCCATTTATAAAGGAAGCATTCCAGCTGCTGGACACTCACATGGCCTCATCTGCCTTCAGCTGGAGCCCTTCACACTGCCAAGGGCTGCAGGCAGGGGTGGATTCTCCAGCCCAGGGTACAGGGAGCTGTGAGGACTAGGGAATCCATAGCCTAGAGAAGGTGGGGGCAGGACAGATTCTAGTGGGGCTCTGCAATCCCTGGCACACAGCTTCCACCTCATTCCCCACATAGCATCACACGCAAGCAGATGTTATAACCCCTTTTTCACCATTGATGCACATAGTTCATAAGGTTCAACTTTACCCTGCCTTGTTCTAACCTGTCTCTGGCAGAACAAATTGGGGGGGGGGAGCGGGGTCTGCTAGAGCAGAGGAGATCCAAAAAAAAAAAAAAATTGCACACAAACACACACCTATACTTTATCATTTTCATGAAGTTCAATGAAGGGATGGGGATAACATGTAAAGGGTTCAGAGGAGGGCCACTCGTATGGTTGAAGGCCTGCAGGTAAGATCCTATGAAGACAGATTGAGGGACCTGAATCTCTTCAGCCTCCACAAGAGAAGGCTGAGAGGTGATCTTGTGGCTGTCTACAAACTCACCAGTGGGGTCAGCAGGTAGTTGGGGACACTGTTTACCAGGGCACCCCTCGGGGTTACTAGAAATTGTCACAACCCAAAGTTGTGAGTTTGTTTGTGTGTGCTTCGGCATCGCTAAATTATGTTCCCGCTAAATTGCAGCTTCCTTGCACGGTGGAGTTCTCTGCTGCAGAAGAGAACTCCGGTGCAATGGGGAATTTCCCGCCAATTTGTAGCTTTCTTTGCATGGTGCATTTCTTTTGCATCTCAGAAATGCACGGTGCAAAGGAGTTCCCGCCATTTGTATGAAGATTCGTGCCACATTATTGGCCGATCCTAATATATGCACACGTAACGGCTAGCGATTGGCTTGTTAGCCATATAAAGAGCTTGAGTGGTTTCCGCCCAAGTTGGAGGACTCCACGAACACCAGGAGAGAAATCACTTGGAGAGAAATCACTTAGAGCGTGAAGATCTCTAAGCGCTGCGGATCCTCGCGGACCCAACGCATTTCTTAAGCAGGCAACAGAGGTCTAAACAGCCTCTGGCCTCTCCCCGTCGCTGAGCGCAATCCTAGACGTATCCCTTTCCTATATACTCAATTTTCGAACCCACGGAGATTTAACAACTCCGGGGCCTGAGAACCGAACAGAGCCCACGGAGCTTCGACAACTCCGTGGGAAAGAAATTGCCGAACCTGCGGAGCCTTAACAACTCTGGGGCCAAAGAACCGAATTTGTCGTAGTCCTCCAACGAGGATTTAAGCGGAGCTGCACCTAGAAACTGTCCAGCCTACACCACGACCATCTTGGGTGTAAGTAAATAATCTTTCAATCAACCATTACGCCTCTGTGACTAATTCTAGCCCGTGCGTGCCTTGCCGCCGCACGGTCTCCTCTGACCCCGCGTGCCCGGGCTGCTGGCCACAGCCTGCGTGCGCAAAGACGGGCCCGGCTCGCCCCCGGCCCGCACAGAAATAACAGCCACAAGCTGAAGGAGAGTAGATTTAGATGAGACATCAGGAAGAAATTCTTTACGGTGAGGATTGCCAAAATATGGAATGGACTTCCTAGGGAGGTGCTGCTTTCCCCTACCTTGGAAGTGTTCAAGAGGAGATTAGACAAACACCTGGCTGTGGTCACTTGATCCCAGTGCTCTTTCTTGCCCAGAACTGGGGGGTCAGATTCAATGATCTAAAAGGTCCCTATGACCCTAGAAAACAATCAAATCTATGAAATGAAGGAAGATTTAGCCTTCACAGGGCAGTTCCAAGTACCTGCTGCATTTGCACCTGAGAACAAGGGGAGAGAGGATATGGCTGGTGTCCCATGTGAGGCACAGACTGAAATCTACTGGCAACCCTTGGCTGCAATATCACCAGCTGCACCATCAGCCTCATTCCTCTGATGCAGGGGGTGGCAGCTCCACATACCAGAAGCCCAGAGCCCAGCATCAGGATAAGCCTCTACGTGGATACAGGTCTGCTTGACCTTCACCCTGGGGGCATCTGCTAACACCAGACCCTTCTGCTGCACCAGGCCGGGGGTATCTTCAGGGCAGAGATTGCCCCACACCCACACACCCCACCCTTGCACCCAGGCAGAGATGGGGGAAGAGCCCACAGCCATCTGCACATAGAACTGCAGAAGCAACAGAGTCCAGTGTTGACTTGCGATGGGCCAGAACATCCAGGGCTGGAGCAGAACCCAGGAGTCCTGGCCCAGCCTCAACTGCACCCACTACTGTGTCTGTCTGGGAGAGTGCAGCAGTCCAGGAGGAACTTAATCCAACCAGCCACTCCTCTGGCTTCACACTGGGGATCCCCTGCCCTGGACACCAGCCCCAGGGGAGTCCAAGTCATATCCCACCCCCCTCCCCTGAACAGCAGCTCATGCAGGACCACAGATACTCCCAGTCCCACCCATCCCATAACGATCTGACCTGTGGCTAGGGATACTGGGATTATGACACAGTCCAACTCTCAGTGCTGTCCCAAGAAGAAAAGGATCTGGAATTTTAAACCCACAGCGAAGTTGTATGAGTTGTCTTCAAGATTTCTGATGAACTGTGGGAAATCCATCTCTCCTCATACACATCCCACTCTCTCTCCCTCTCTCTCGCCCCCTCTATCTTCTCCTTTCCACCCATCCACCAGATAACCCTGCTACCTGGGAATGCAAACACTTGGGCTATTAATGGCTTGGTGTTGTTCCCCTGCAAGGTTAAGTTCCCAAGTCCAGCTGACTCAGTCTGGCACAGAAGTCAGGAGAACTAGGGAAAACATGACCAAATCATTCGTCATATCTGGGCTGGAGTTTCCTTGCTATATCATTGACTGATCCATCTATCCCCTGTGCCGGAAAGAATAGGAGACTTCAGTCCACATTCTAGACGGACTGACATAGTCAAGGACTTTCAGGGCTGACTCTCTATCATCTGGGACAGCTCCAAGACCACCATCTACCTGCATCTGAGCACCCTGAGAACTGAGGATGCAGCAACACACTACTGTGCAAGATGCACACTGAAGCAAAACCCATTTAGAGCAAGTAAAAAACCTCCCTGTAAAACCAAAACCCAATTCTCCTAGTCACTGCCAGCATCCTGGGTTGAGCACATACCTCAAAGACAAATTTTCTCTGGCCCTCTTTTAAAGTACAATAAGTTAGGAGCCCAATTTCCAGAGCAAGCTAATGGGGCCTAGGTTCCAATTTCCCCTTCTCATTTCATGTCAGACTGGGGCTAGCATTGCACAGTATGACAGAGGAGCATTTAATTGGTTCAAGTCAAGCTTTGCTATTTCAAAAGTCACAGATCCACAGGGTGGCACAAAATGTTCACATTAGTAATGATACAGAGAGACTAGAAGACAGCACTTAGGACATCCCCAGGGGCTCTTCCCATCCTCCACTCCATGAAGGAGAGATGTTGGGAGGATGTGGGGATCTCTGCTGCCAATGCCTTTTACCATCAATGGCACTGCAGTGTCCAGTTCTTGAGGGGTGGAGAGGCAGGTGGCGGAGGGGGTTGAGACCCTCAGTGCCCAACTCACCAGCAGAGTCTGCTCTGGTTCATGAAACAATTATTTAATGACAGACAGCTTGTCCCCCACCATCACCTTGGCCCTCATGGGGTCTCATGAAGCTGCACCAGTGGATACCCACCCTCGCCTAGGACATGTGGAAAGTGGGCAAGTGCCAAGAGAGGGAACAGAAGTTCAGTATATGGATAGAGGGACACACACACAATTGTTTTAGTCACAGAGCAAACGATGCAGCCTCCCTCTCTCCAAATACCCACCGTGTCCAAGAAAAACCTTCTCCAGTGCCTTCTATGAGTACAACATGATCCTTGGTCATTTCACAATCTCTGGTAGACTAAAAAAACCCCTAATTCCCCAAGTTATTCACACACTGTGATACTACAGGTATAGGGGAACCCAAGGGTGCAGCACTGCCCAGTACACACAGGCACCCCGCAAGAAAGAGACTCAGCAAACCTGCATGGGCAGAGATAACCAGGGAACGAACACAAAGTGTAACTGCGTAAGTGAGGAAAGTGAGGATTTTTTCCCTTATTTCCCTGCTTTACCAAGTCAAAGTTAAATGCTTATCACCATGACAACTGGTGTCCCAGTACATTGCTTTACTGTCTACATTTAAGGGTCACACGCCGAGATCCGCTTTCCCCACAAAAACAGTTGTATTGCAAATTTCTGCTCTGGGGGTATCACTCCCTCTGCTCCAGAAGAAGTCGCCTTCTGAATAAATCAACCACCCCCTTCCCCCTCCCCCCAAATCCTGGGGCTCAGTCTATTGGTTGTAACATAAAACAGAAGGGACCCATCTTTCACTGACCATCCTGAGACACCGCCAGAGAAGGTTTGTTCCCTGGGAGGGAAAGGAAGATCCAGAGCTTTGACAACTCCTGGCTTTTAAACACTTTCCATAATGCCTTTAGGTCTTTATCGGCTTCTCCAGGTTCCTAAACCCCTTGGCTTTCAAAGCCGCATTATCAGTAGACAGATGTACATTGTGTTCAGTGAGGTCAACAGAAAGGACACTTATAAAACAAGCTCATGCAAATCGTGTGACCCAATTTCCTACTTGACACCTGGAAGTGTCCTCATTAAGCACCAGCCCTGGATCTGGGTGCTTCAGTGTCTCCTTAGATTTGCCCCCTCCTTTCTCTTGGGATACCGGGCATTAGTCAGAAGGACCATGACACCAGCACTGGCTTTGCTCATCCTGCTGGCAACCCCCCTGGGTCAGTGCCTGATGAGATGTGGGGCAGGGGGATGCAAAAGCATGGGCAGAGGGTCCATTAGCTAATGCTTTATTAATTTCTCCATTAGGTGTCCTGTCCCAGGTCACATTGAAGGAGTCTAGCCCTGGGGTGGTGAAGCCTGGACAGACCCTCAGCCTGACCTGCACTGTGTCTGGATTCTCCCTCTCTAGCTATGGTGTGCACTGGGTTCGGCAGGCAGCAGCAGAAGGGCTGCAGTGCATCAGAGGTACCTGGAGTAGTGGAAGCACTAACTATAACAGCTCTCTCCAAAGCTGCTTCACCATCAGCAGAGACACCTCCAGCAGCCAAGTTCACCTACGCCTAACTGGACTCCAACCTGCAGACACTGCCCAGTATTATTGTGCCAGATACACAGTGAATAAAAACTCATGAGAGCCTGCACAAAAAACAGCCAAGAGGAACCAGCTGCCTGTGTGAGCAGCAGAGGCAGCAGCTGCCAGCCCCGTGCTGTGCCTGCTGGGTCAGACACATCAGACTTTTTACATCACTTGAACAAACCAGGAATTAAATCCAGGGAAGGCTCAAAAGTGACCAGTAGGTCAGAGTCTCTGAGAATTGAACTCAGGTGCCCTGCCCTGGTCTACATCATGCCCCCTGCTCTGCCTGTCCTTCTTATAGCAATCCAAGGGACAGACTCCCCAGCATGGCACCCAGGACTCAGGTTGCCACCAGCCTGCTGTGCTGTTACAGGATTACAGGGGGGAGATGCGAATGTGGAGGTGACTCCTTGCTTAAACCTGCTCCATGCAGCCTGAGCTGCACAGAGGGGCAGAGCCTGGGTGCTGGGTCTGTGTAGGGACCAGCTCCTCTACACCAAGAACTTCCCCCCCAGCAGCATGAGGCTCTGGGCCCTGGCCATACTCATGGCCAAAGCCCTGGAAGGTATACCCCTGAGTGCAGGAGAAGGGATAGGGGAATCATAGCTCTGGGCACTGATGTTTCTGTGAACAGTTTCTCCTCAAGGGGTTATCTGAATGAGGGGTGGAAGACGACCTTGAGGAGACTGACGACCTTGCTAAGATCTGCAAGGTCCCTTCTGACCCTACATCTATGAATCTATGGCGGGGAGACATGGGGAGGGGGGGAAAGGGCTGGACTCGATGATATCTCGAGGTCCCTTCCAGCCCCTAATGTCTATGAAATGTCTGAAATCTATATTCCAAAGAAAAGTTCCTTCCTGCAGGAAGATCTGGCCAAGCATTTCAGACATCATCCAGCATACTTCAGTACCCAGAGCTTAGCATACCACATGCCAGATTGGACCCACCAGCTGGATTTGGCCTGGGAATTAACTGGGCACTGTTCCTCCATCCTATGTGGCAAAGTTTGAGTGCCACTGCTTAGATGATCACAAGGCAAGGAGAATTGCTCTTAACCAACTATAGGAAGACTTTTCTGTCCTCCAGTGCTCACAAATCCCTCATGATGGCCTGATCTGCTGAAGGAGATTTGGCCACCCATATCCCAAGATGATTGTAGAATGTGGGTGCCCTGATCTGCTAGATAACCTTGGAAATGGGACCCTCTTACCCAATTGAACTCACTGTCCAGGTGAAAAAAAAATCTCCTGGGGTCAGGTTCCCAGCTGTGCAGGGTTCGATGTCAACCGCCTCCTATATCCAACAATGTACCTACCTACTCATTCCTGCTGGAATTTATTGCAATCTCCTGGTCCCAGCAGCCTCTGTCTCCTCCCAGATACTGAACAGCCCAGTCCTGCCTTCTGGGACTCTGCAACCTCAAATCTACAGTGTCCCAGGCAGCAGCACTGAACCCCACTGTGCTTCAGACAACATACCCTGAATCTCTCCCAGTCTTGCCTGGGTCCTATTTTATGGGGCCATGGATAAAGTTTGAAGGTCTCATATGGCACTGCAAAGTGGGGGGCAGGCTGCAGGGAGTATCTCACCGGGGGGCAGTAACAGACCCAGTCTGACTGATCTGCAGTCCACAGCCCCATCTCCCCTGGGTGTCCAGTCTCCCACTTCCACCAAAGCACTTGAACCTCCAGGACCAAACCCAGCCCATCTCCTCCTGCACCTGCAGCTTCTTTCCCACAGCATGTTCTCAGCGAGACTAGCTCCCCAAGTGGGTGCTGTGCATTGCTCAGACACCTGCCTGGAGCATGGCATGCAATAGGTACTGCTGAGAGGAGACACCCAAACAGTGCCCATGGGGTAGGGGCAGGGATCAGACCCAGAGACACGAAAAACACAAAAAAGACCCTCCCCTAACCATGAAGACACGAAGAACCCTTTGGGGCTGGACTCGATGATCTTTCGAGGTCCCTTCCAGCCCTAATGTCTATGAAATCCCACTCCCAGGTTGGAGGCCTCCTGGCTACTACATTCCTTCTAATATATAGCAAACAGTTTGAATACACAATACCCCCTCTGCAAATGGCCTGTGTTTTAAATGGGATGGAAAGGCTTTGAAAAAGACCAGAGCTACGTTACCTCATCTGTGTACTTGCTGTTTAATTTTGTTTTCTCATGGGAGGCTCACTAGATCCACGTGTCTTTTACATTGAAGGTGATCTTATATTCCAAAGAAAGTGATAGCAAAATCCAGGCTGGGGAGAACCGCAGAGAAGCCCCCTGCCCCAGGGGGGTTTCCTGAGCCCTGGTCCTGTGCCCACAGACTCCCACAACCTTCCCCCTACTTCCCATTAGAGCTCAGGCCTGGGCAATGCAGATCTGAAGAGAAGGGCACAACGTCTGTCTCCAGATCAAAGAGCTCACAGACCTTCACCCTGACCTGTGCTGTCACAAGCAATCCCATCAGCAGCTGGTACTGGCACTGGATTCAACAGTCTACTGTGAAAGGCCTAAAATGTATGGAATGGATCACTGACACAGAGTAGGGCAGGGGCTGTGCCAAAAGAAGAAAGTCTGAACAGCCTGGCAGAGTCTGTGCCCAGGCTTCCCCATTAGAATGGGAACGAGACATGGACTCAGGGGCTGCAGGTTCAGCAAAAGGGGGAGGTGAAAGGAAAAAATCCAGGCTACCCCCAAATCAATCTCAAAGAGACCAGGCACAAACGCCCACAAACTGATTGCTCGCAGCCAGGCTGCACTCCCCTGGGCCAGACCCAGCTGCACCTCCCTGCTGGGCACAGATCCCTGCCCAGCCTGATGGCCCTCTCATCCAGACCCAGCTCTGTTGCCCCACAGGGAGGAGAGGGTGACCTGCTGAAAATGGACTGCCTGAGTCCCTGGCAAAGCAGAGCAGCTCCTGCAGAGAGATATCTGCCCCCTCCCCAGACCCTTCCTGCCCTGTCTGCTGCTAAGCCTTCAGCCCCAGCCCTTCCAGAGCTAGCCCCAGCCTGGCAAATTCCCCAGCTGCCCAGTGCACCTTCTCCTTGCCTAGACCTGGCTGCTGCAGCTGGGGGAGAATACAGCCTTGCCCTCACTTCAGGCAGTGGGTTGGTGTCTCTGCTACAGGGACACAAGCAGAGAGAGCATCCCCTTTCCCATGCTGGAAGCCCTCTGTGCACATCCCTGGCCAGGCCCTACCCTAGCACATCTCTCTCAGCTTATGTTCCCTGTCTGCTGCAGGCACCACCATGTATTGCTGTGCCTGACACGGTTACACAGGCCGTGGACAGAAGGGGAAATCTCTTTACATTCCAAGCACTCAAACCCTTTAATGCACTCTTCCTCTGTGCAAGCTGAATGAGGCCAGCAACCAAGATCAGGTCTTTCAAGCACTGGGTGAGAAAGGGAGTGGGAACAGCTCCTTTCTTCCCCCAAATCAGTTCCAAGGAGAACAGACAGAGCTCCACATTGATCCCAGCCCCTCTAATGCTTCCCCTGGGAAACCCACATGCAAACCTTGCACCACACAAATCCCTGGCTGCCCTTCACGCCTGGAGCCAGGTGGGGCTCTGCTCCCTGGGTTTCTCACTGCACCAAGAAGGAACAAATGTCAGAGAGGGGACATGGAGAAAATCCCCAACCCTTTGAAAGAGGGAATCTGGCTCCCAGGAGAGGCTTCACTCCAGGACTTCAGCTCTGGGGGCCCAGCCTCGAGCCCAAGACAGGGAGCGCAGACACTAGGGCTGTGTGAAACAGCACCACTCTGCTTCAACTTCCACTTTGACATGTCGATGGAACAGTGTTTTGTTTCAAGTTTGGTTTCATCTAGAAAGCACTGGTCCATTTCGTTTCATAGAAACTCTTTCACTGTTTCGATGTTTCACCCATAGTTTATAAAGGGGAAGCACAAAACTGCCTATCCCTTTGTCATTTCTTGCCTAATTTCGATGAAGCATGCAGGGACGGTAGCCCCTTCTGTGGGCATGAAGTCTGCCACGGTTCAAGGAGATAGGTGCAGTGGTTTCTGGGAAACTGCAACTCAAGTAGTTGACAAGCAAAACTCCTGCCACTTGCCAGCAGCAGCAGCCTCCTGGGATCCAGCAGGCAGATCCAGAGGTCTGCACCCCTGCGAGGGCTGTAGGGCTCTTCCAGACTCTTCCTACAGGTGTGGGCCACTGATCTGCCTGCTGGATTATTGGAGGCTGCTCCTGCCACCTGGGACCGGTAGTCTCTCATACTTTTCCTGGACCATCCCAGGTCTTAGGTCTTAGGGGTACTTAGGGTGGGCATCTCTCTGACTGGAGACCTTTAAATTTGGTTAAAGGGGCAGAGGTGAGAGGAGGGACTGCAGCCCTTGTCTCCAGGGAGCATCTGCACTGCTTCCAGAGAGTTGGTCTCTGGCTAATCCAACGGGACCCAGAGGAGCACAAGCCACTTCAGAGAAGAGTGTGCACCCTGCTTATATGGAGCACAGCATGCAAATAGACCCCAGCCTTTGCTCCTAAAAGTCTAACTTGAGAAACTGCAGCCCCCAGTGTCTGGGCAGCTTTGAATCTGACCCTCAGGAGACCTCCCTCCAGAGCTGGGAACATGACCCTCTGGCTTCATTTTGCTCTTGCAGTCTTCAAAGGTTGGTCGTCTCCTTCAGGGCACCAGACAGACACCCCACCAGTTTGGTCTCAGTCTCACAGGCTGCCACCAGTGATTTCACTGTTTCTTTGCAAGTGTCCTCTCTGAGATCCAGCTGGTAGAGTCTGAAGGGGCAGCAAGGAAGCCTGGAGACTCTGCACCTCTTCTGCAAAGCCAGTAATACCTGGATGGCCTGGGCCCAGCAGCCCTCTGGGAAGGGGCTGCAGTGAGTCAGACAAATCATTGGGAACTCAAATACCATTGGATATGCACCAGCAGTGAAAGGGAGATTCACTATCTCTAGAGACAACACCCAGAGCCTGCTGTGGACTCAGCCCGGTATTGCTGTGCAGGTACACAGCGAGAGAAAGCCCCTCTGAGCCCAGGCAAAAACCTGCCAGGGCCATTTAAGAGCCTGGTCCAGCAGGCGGTGCTGACAGCACATGATTTGCAGCAGGGAAAAGACAGGGCAGGGGCCTGGAAACCTCTGTCTTCATCTGTTTCCTCTCTGGATTTCACACCAGCTGCAGGGCTGTGTTGTGAGGTCCACCCCAGGCATCTCCTGCCCCCGTTCACCCTGTCTCCTCCACTCCCCGCCAGCCCCTCCTCCTGCCCTGCTCTGCATCCCCATGTCTTTCAGGGCACCCAGCAGCACAGCCCCAAAAACAGAAGACCAGACAACTGACCAAAATGTTTCAGGGCCCATCCGGTGGAAACAGCCAGGGGGCATGCCCCACCTCCCTGGGGGATGGAGATGCCCACACATCAGTATCCTCTCCAGGTGCCTCTGTGCCTCACACAGGGTCACCTTTCATGGGTGACCTTTCATGCTCTATAAGAACCCAGCTGCCTCCACACGCTCCAGCCCCTGAAAAGTCACATAGCCAGGGCCTGACCCAGATAGCAGGTACAGAAAGACTTAGACCTAGGGAGACAGATGCCCAGTGCAAGCTTCCCCTGCCAGACTCAGAGTAAACCTAAAAGCAGAAAGCCCCAGGGACCCTGTGAGAAAGCAAGCCGGAGGGGCCTTGTCGAGTGGGGGCTCCTTTGCAAGGCTGAGGTTCATACTCTGGAGTCTCCATCCCTATTTCTCTCTCTCTCCTAAGATGGTAATTTGCAAAAAAGTTCAAACAGTTCAGGAACCCAAAGTCTCCATGTCAGAAGTAGCTTAGGGATGTAGAAACTCAAGAGCAACAGCTTTCCAGGGAGACAGGGGCTCCTCCAGCTCTCAGCCAAGTGGATCGGGCACCTGCATTTCAGAAAAGGTCACCCCCAGGGCATGGGCAGGATCACAGAAGTCAGTGGAGAAGAAAAGAAATGGAGTGGGTCCCCCACCAGACAACAAGTCTAGCTCCTTCAACCCCAGGCCAGTACTTGTTCCAGCCCAAACAGAACAAGGACCAGACCAACCACAGGGGAAGAAATCCAAGTCATTTAAAAGAAGCAAATATGTAAATATGGCAGCATGACCTAGTGTTAATCTATTTCTGCCCATCCACAGCCACCACCTATTGACCTGCAACATCTGTGCAGTTTCCAACCCATCTGCCCAAGGACCAGCCAGGACAAACCATGAGGAAGATGAGTGTGTGGCTTCATGTAGTTCTCACCGCAGCATTTCTGGGAGGTATCACATCTCTGATCCATTCAGTAGAAGGGTATGGGCAGGGCGGGTGGTACAGAGGGAAATGTATCCATGACCCTTCTCTGGCTCATCTTCCATTGCGTCCTGTTGCCGTCATGGAAAGGGAGTCTGAGTACTGGCACCACCTCCTCACAGCTTCCTTTTCTCTCCCCACGTCAGGGGCTCGGTCCCAAGTGGTTCTGACTCAGTCAGGTCCAGAAGTGAAGAGAACCGGAGAATCTACTACACTGAGATGTGCCGTGAGCGGGTTTGATGCGAATGGCTGGTGGATGGCTTGGATCAGGCAGAGACCAGGGAAGGGGCTGGACTGGCTGGCTAGCTACCGGTCATCCTCACAGAGCAACCACTACTCCCCCGTCATCCAGGGACGCATCCGAGTTTCCAAGGACAGCTCCAACTTCTACCTGGAGCTGAAGAGCCTGAAGCCCGAGGACATGGCCATGTACTACTGTGCCAGAGATGCACAGTGAGGGGAAGTGAAAGAGAAGCCAGACAAAAACCTCCTACTGCAACAGTACAAGAAACATTCATTCCTGGGGGCATAGGGAGTGCAAGAGACACCGTGAGGGACCAGCAGAGAGAAGAGAACAGGGAAAACCTACTTCTTGAAAGGACACTTGCTTATCTCCTAGCTGGCTAGTGACATGTCAGGTGGGAAGGGGATTGTTCTGCCTGAGGTCCATTCATTGGAGGCCGCAGCAACTGGAGTAAGTCAGCAGTAATGAAACCAAGGGGTGAAGAGAGATGGAGCAAATTACTGCTCCAAGAGTGGGAGAGAGAGGGGAAGCACTCACTCCAAGCTGACTCCTTGTAGCTGCCCTGTGTCTCCTCTATCACAGACTGAGAGGATGCGGATCTTCAGTAACTCAGCTGTGGGGAGCTTCCCTGGCTTAGGCTACATAGCCATGAGGCAGGGGTAGGCAGATGGATTGGCTGATGTGGGAAGTAGGATGTGGGACCTGGGGGGGGAATATGCATTCCTTCCCCCTCCCATCACCTGCATGAACCAATGTCTTGGTTCAGGCAGACCCAAGGTCCCCAGCCCTCCCTGCACTCACACTCCAGGACTGAGACCTGGGCACGTTGCCATTGCCCCAAGGCATTTACCTTCACCTGCCTCTGCTCCTGACTCCTCTGAGGTTTCCCAGAGACCCCTAATGCACAGCCTGGGGAGACTGGGCAGGGACAGGTTGTGCTCTGGCACCAGGGGCACTGAGGGCATGAGGGAGATGGTACCCGAGTGAGCACCCACCTCTTCCCCACTTCCCTGGCTCAATTCTCCCCAGTGCTGGTGGGACAGAGACAGACCCAGCTGCTCTGAGTCAAGGCTGCAACCCATTTTCATTGTAAACAGAAGGACCAGGGGAGGTGGGGACAGTGAGAGACCTGGCCAAAGTGCTGCGAGAGGCAGAGACAGGACCTGGGAAGGGAACAACCCCTCAGCCTTTTAATGCCTGGGCTTGCTCTGCTCTGGGATACATCTGTTGGAATCAGTAATCGGAACAAGATATCACTTTGAAACAAGGGCCTGCAAGCCCTTAACGCCCAGGCAGTCAGACAGCAAAGGGGGCACGCTCTTAACACCTCTCAGACCATTCCCACCCCTCCATCTCTCCCCCCACAGCTGCCCTCTCACTTCAACCAATAAAGAAACTTTCCGCACAGTTCATCACTTCACTAAGCTCAGCAGGGAGTGAGCTCTCCATGCTTGAACTTGGCAGCGAGGAGCAGTATTGGGCAGGGGAGGAGCTGGAGGTGTCTGCAGTTGGCAGAGACAAGTAGAAAGGGACATCTCAACAAAGAGAGAAATAAGAATTGGAACAGGGTGGGGGCATCTCAGCTGTAAATCCCTTTGGGAGTGACTTGGGTGATTTCAGGTGCGTGTAATGCATCACTTACCGGTGTCTGGGCAGTTTGGCTGAGCTGGGCTTACTGCTATACAGATCCACGAGTGCACTGTCCTAAGAGATGGAAAACCTCTCTGAGCTTTCACCCCTAAATACAAGTTTGAGATTTTTTTCTGTGTCACACACCTGAGCTCCCAGAGGCTGGTTGCAAGCAATGGTTGCTGAGAGCAGGCAGACCTGAGCAGCCTGAAAACCAAGAGCAACAGGAGACCAGAAGCTGGCTGGGAACACCCACACGACTGCCTCCCCACCTCTCCCAGGCATGCCATACAACAACAGACCTCCAGAGCACTGCCTGGTCCTGGACGTCGCCTGGACCCAGTTCTAAAGGCCCCATCACACCAACCCTCCTGAGAAAGCGCTGGGAGGGGAGGATCCTCAGGAACATGAAGACATGTGCCCTTCCCACAACTTAGGGTCAGGCAGGGCTCATCTCTGAGAGGGTCTCTCACTGCCCTGGGAGTAGAAAAAACCTCAGTTGCCAGAGAGGGAAATGCAGAGAGGACTCCCAGCCTCAGACCCAGGGGTGCCTTGCTCCCAGGGGAAGTGTCACACTTCAGCTCTGAGGCCCCAACCTGAAGCCCAAAGCAGAGAGTGGAAACATTAGTCCCCTCAGCTGCATGGAAGAAGCCTGCCAGGAGCAGCAACAGCCTCCTGGCAACCTGCTGGAGCAGCTCTGGCTGAGTGCAGATGGGGAGGTGATTAGGGCCCTCGTTAACTCTTTCTGCCCTCTGACCTGCCCCTTCCCTACCCTGACTTGGCCTGGATGGGCCAGGTTTCTCCATTCTAGCTGCTCCTCAGCATCTTCCCCAACAAAGAGCCCCCATCTCTCAGCCTTGCCCAGCCCAGACTCAACACAGTGATGCTGAAGGAGCCTCTCAGTACCAGCACAAGCCACTTTCCATGGTATGAGTAAGACCCCATGTCTGAGTCCAGGGACAGGAGGGGACATGGTCACTGTGTGCGCCTTGGGATGAGGGAGCCTGAGCCAGGCTGATCCGTTAAGGGAGCAGGAGAGTAGGGGAGCATAGCCAGGTGCCCTCCCTGCACACACACACAGGCACCAGTTCCACTCCTTTTCTGCCTGGATTCCCTCCACTGGTCCTGCTGAGGGCTCTGCCTGTCTGCAAGCTCCAGAAAATACTTGGGAACCATTGAAATGGATTCCTGCAAGATAGCTCCATTGAGTGTGGGGACTTGCAGGAGGGAGAGATACAGCTCCATATAGAAACACAAGCAGCACATTGATAGAATTACAGAGACCCCAGAAACATATTCCTAATAAATGAGCACAACCCAAAATGAGCCCCAGCCTCCTGCTGCATGCACATAGGGCAGGATGGGGCTCCCCAGCCCTGGACATTGCTCTGGGAGCTGCCCCATTACCCAGCACTCAAAGGCAGCTTCAGCAATACCCCCTAACTTGAAGGTAGAAAGCAAAATTCCTGGGGAAGCCTGAGCTACTTAGTGGGGCCTCCAGACACCCAGGGGCTGGGGCTTTATGCAGCTGCGAAGGACTGGGCTCCAAAGGGTTAACCACCTTGGGCCATTGCTGTTTTCTACAGGAAACTTGAGGGATTTAGGCACCCAAGAGTTTGACTTCTCCCTCAGCTTGGGGTCTACGAATCATCAGTTGTATCCCTGACAGACCTGGCCCTTTTCTTATCCCAGGCCCCAGGATAGTGGACACTCACATGCCGCGATACAAATGGAAACACCACTTCCAGGCATGGGATGGTGCAGGGCAACCAATTCCCATGCTATTACTTTAACCATGACAGAGAGATTGGCACAAGTTGAGGGTCCCAGGGCAATGGCACATGGTCATGCTGTGATTCAGGCCCTGTGCTGCTGGCCTGGGCCTGAGCAGGCAAGAAAGTGGAGCCCAGAGGGCCATGGTATGAGGAGGGGGCAGCACAGGACACCTCCCTTCCACTCATATCACAGCACTTTGGGGACCTTCCCTGAGCTGCAAACAGGCAGGTATCTGTATAGGGTCAGGCATGGGAGAGCTGGTGCCTCCCAGGACAGGGCAAGATAAGTGCACAGGACACCAGGCTGGCCTGGGTCTCTCGGTACAGACTTAGGTAGGATGGGGGTTCTCAGCAGGTCTTGGGGGCTCGTTAGTTTCCCATTAGGGTCTGATTCCCAGGGAAATTCCCAGCACTGGTGCTCAGCACTGGGTCCCTCAGGCTCCCAGGCCCCCCAGCTAGTGCTGGGTCCAAGCTCAGAAAGTTGGGCATCGAATAGTCACTTAAGGTCTGGTCCAACCCAATCACCACAAGGTGCCAGCACCTCCTGTCCCTCAGGCAGATGGGGTATCTCATCCCCATGGAAGACAAGAAGCCTCAAGGGCCCAAGGCTGAATTTCATGGGGCCCCTGAGGGCTTCAGGTCCCAAATGACCTGGATATTCCTGGGATGGGGGCCCAGGGCCCAGTGGGAGATTCATGCCCTGTCACCAGGCTGGTAGAGCAAAACACAGTGCAGAGCCCATGGCACCTGACCACAGCCTGGCCCTGGGCCCAGAGAAGACACACGAGGAGTCCAGGATCAGCCCTTCCCCTGTCTGCGCTAACTGCAGTGTCTTTCTCTGCCAGAGACTCAAAGCCCTGTGCGGAGAGAGCAGGGCCTTGCGCTGAGCACTCCCTTTCTGGCACCTCTTATAGTCTTCTTGGAGCTGCATGCAAATCTCTGCCTAGGGGTTTCTGGTTCAATAGAGCTCCTGGGTGCTGCAGCCACAATACCTGCCCAGCTGCTGCCCTGCCGCATCCTGCAGGTTGGGCAGTCTCCCTTGTTAAATGGCAACAATGATGAACTCCTTATTCCCACTCCTGGTGCTTCTCTCTTCTCCCCCACGTAGGTATCCGGGAGGGCTCAGGGGAAACCGGGACTCTGGGACTTCCTCCAAGGTACTTATTCATCGTCTGCACTGTGTGCTCCTTAGGTGTCCTCTCTGCTGTGCAGCTGGTCCAATCTGGCGCAGGAGTGGTGAAGCCTGGAGAGACACTTACCCTGACCTGTGCTGTCTCGGGTGCCTCTCTTACTGACAGCAACACCAACTATGGCAGGCAGCCTCCTGGGAAGGGGCTAGAGTGGATAGTAAACTTCTATTCAAAAAGCGGGAACATGTACTACAGCCCAGCTCTAAAGAGCTGAACCACCATCTCCAGAGACAACGCCAAGAATTCGTTCTCCCTGCAGCTGCGCTCCCTAACAGCCACGGACACCGCCATGTATTACTGTGCCAGCGACACAGTGACACAGAGCAGGGCAGAGCCTGTACAAAAAGGGGAACCAGTTCTGATCAGATATGCAAGCCTCCTGCCCTGCACTGACTCCCTGCGGAGCAAAAACCAAAGACAGAAGCTGAGCCCAGCCCAGGCCCCAACCCCCAGGGCCCTGCTGGTCCCCCCAGCACTGCCTGTCTCCAATTCCAACTCTGGGGAGAGTTTTCTGAGCTCAGGCCTTGTCATGTCAACCCACCTGGGAAAGAATTGCGGGGGGGGGGGGGGGGGATGGTCTCCAGAGCCAATGCCAGGAGTCTTCAGACATCAATCTCAGGGCACTGCATACCCACAGAGACTGTAGACCCCACGACCTACAACCAGAACAACCCCTACACACCCCCAGCCCCCATAGGCACTGCACTGACAGCCACAGCACAAGCCACTAGCTAAGACATACCTCAGTGGTTGGCAGATCTACCCAGGCCACGTCTGCTCTGTGGGGACCCTATGATATCCACTATAACTCTGATATCCTCCTGTGTCCAACACAGACCATGCCCCTCACCCCTGCCCCAGCAGACAGAGCCCAGCTGGGAAGTAGCCCCAGTACCCCCTAGTGACTGACCACAATTCAGAGAGAAATACCCCTGTCAGCATCCCCTGGATCTCACCCACCCTCTCACGCCACACCAAGGACAAGTGACAGCAGCACTCACAGCCTGTTCTTAGAGAGGGTCAGACCCAAGTGAAACATCCCTAACTCCCACTCCTGACTTTCAAACAACGTCCAAACCTAGCCCAGCTCCACAGAAGAAGAAAATTCCCCTACTGCCTGAGCAAGATATGCAAAATCTGTCAGCACATCTTCACTGCCCAAAACCAGACTCCTGCAGCCACCTTCAGAGCTGCACGCTGCAGGCCATGCTGGAACACTGATCAATAGATGCTGCTCATACAAAGGCTTTGCTAAAGCACCGGTTAGAGGAGGCCTGAGCAGCAAACCGGACTCCGCATGTCTCCCCAGGGGCGCCTAAGCCCTGGCAGACCCCCTTTCGAGCCCTGCCACAGAGCTGGGGATAACATGCTGCCACCATCCCGAGAGGGGACCTTTTAGGTTCTGTGTCCTCGGGGAAACACAGGCCTAATAGTCCTACGGGTACTCAACCCAATACAAACACTTGGAGCTCCTCCCCAAATCGGGGGCCAAAAAGGATAGTCTCCGTTAGTCCGCAGACCTAAGGGGCCTCCTAGGCATAATTAAACCCACCCCTCAATAAGTCTCCTACACCAGTCACAAAGGAGAACTTTATTGGTTACAAAGGGTAGGGTTAGAATAGGGTACAGGGTAGAGTACTATCAAGGGATTACCATCGAGCAAACTAGTCTGGCTGAAGTAGCCGTTTGATATGCAAATGCATCACTGGAAGCTGACTAGCTTTCTCTAGAAACACTTACAAGTATCATTCAGAAGATGGTAGAGATCTGGCTCAGAGATTTCCAGAGAGAGAGCGTTTCAGTTGGGTCAGACTCTCTCCCTGTGTCCTGATGTTCGTGCCATGCTGGTAAAATGGCTTCTCTTCCCCTTCTTCTTGGACCAGGCCCTTATACAGCCTTTCTGACCTCAGCATCCCGGTCCAATAGAAGCCAGCAGTGTTGGCAACTAGCCGACCAATTTAAAAAGCATCACTGGTTACCTGGGCACAGGAGCAGGGGCTTTTCCCTCCCCTCACTCAGGTGACCAGAGGGACCACCCCCTCGGCACCAGGCTTTTGTCACATAGACAGGGAGGAAAATCCTCCCTCCCTTAGGAATTCGACCCCAGTGTCCCAAGCTGACCAGGACAGGTTTCTGGATGGAGACACAGATGGTGGCATTTCTGCCACACAGCCTTAGTGAATAGCACCAGGCCTCTTGAGGACCAGGTGTGTATTAGAGCAGTGACCACACAGCCGTTGCTGGGCTCCATGCATGCCTTTCTGCACCCTTGGCCCCACATAGCCCCACAGGGACCAGCCCCTGCCTGATGCCCCTTCTCAAGCCTTGTGTTGTTAGAGCTCCACATTCAGGTCTGTACATTGTGCCCTGAATCCCCCTTCAGCCCTGGGCCAAAATCCCTGGAAAGCCCGTGTCTGGGAGCTAGCCCACATCGCCTGAGAGTGCAGATGGTGGGGAAGAGAAACAGTATCTCTGCCACCCATCTGCCAGTGCAGGGCCAGGGCAAAGGAGTCTCAGAGTGAGGGTCTTGGGACCTCTGGCACTGGAGTTGCAATGGGGTTGCCAGCTCCCTTGGGCTCCTCTGGAAACCCAGCCAGAGAGAAAAGGGACAAATTATGATCCTTAAATTCACAGGTCATCCCCATGGCAATTTGTGCTCTCCCAAATTGGGGCCTGCCTGCACTGCAGAGATCCAGTGCCTCTGTAGGGTTATGTCCTTTATGAGGAAAAACTGGAGAGGTGTGATTTTATTCAAATGACTTAGCAGGGACTCCATGCAAATGAGGCAGGGCCCCTTCCTGATAAAAGGTTGCTGCTGATACCCTCTGAAAAGCATCTTTCAGGGGAAAACAGTCCAGAGTTACTGCAGCCCACAGGGGCTTTTAATTAACCTGAAATGACAGGGCTTAATCTCCTTTGGCTGTTGGTTGCTTGCTCAGGTAAGCGTTGGAGACTTTGGACAGACACCCCATTAGGATACTTACAATGCCCTGGTTAGGATACATAGTTCCCACCCCAGGGAAAAGAGAAGGATAATGGAACTTCTACCGTCATGGGGTTCCTGTGCAGGATTCAGATGGTCCCATGGAGGAGGAAAAACAAAAAGACCTGGGTATGCCTGGAAAGAGGAGAGAGCAGGCAGAGGTGAATGGGTTATCAGTCTCTTGTGCTTCTTTTCTGTGCAGGCGTCAGCTCCCAGATCCAGCTGACCCAGTCTGGAGCAGAAGTCAGGAAACCTGGAGAGTCAGTAAAGCTAACCTGCAAAACCTCTGGCTACACATTCACCAACAACAACCTTGACTGGGTGAGGCAGCCTCCAGAGAAAGGCTTGGAGTGGATAGGAGATATCAATCCTTCTGCTGGTAGCGTTATCTATGGCCAGGCATTCCAGGGCCGATTCACCATCACCAGGGACACCTCTGGCAGTACAACCTACCTCCAGCTAGGTAACCTGAGGACCGAAGACACGGCTGTGTATTACTGTGCTCGTCCCACAGTAAGACAAACCATATCCAGAGCCATTCAAAAACCCCCAGTGGAAGAAGCCAGGTCTCCTGCTCACACTAGAGCCCTTGGCCACCCTGAGGAGCACTGACCTAGAAGAAAGGACTCCATTGCCTATTTGCAATTTCTTAAGGTCCAAAAAAAACCTCCCTGGGATTTGCATCCCTAAGCCTGAATCAGCAGCGCCTGGAACTCAGACTCTACCTCTGCTGATAAGACAACGGATGCAGCTGAGGGCAATGAACACACACAAACAAATTAAACTGAGGACTATAATTAAAATAATAGAAAAGCTACCTCTCTCTCCTGCCCCTGCCCCATCTACTTTTCCTTTAATTGGGGAAGAGGTGCATTTGAGCCAATGCTGTTTTTGTTGCTGGACATTTGCAGGCAAAACCACCCTTGGTCTACCGTACTGTATGATAGTCCTTTGAACATCAGCATAAGTTGAACATGTCATCTCCTGTCACATCACTGAAAGTTTTGAATATCACACATGCACACACGCAGATGCATGCCTCAGTCACAGGATAGTCATTCTACAGTCCAGGATTTCAGGATCTTTTCTGTCTTTTTTATGGAAAGTGAATTGTTAATGCAAATGACAGTCCAACACTCTTGGCTTAAAAATAACAGTAACAATTATAACAACGACAATAAAAAACAAGAGGTTTTCTGAAAAAGCTGCAGCTAAAGGATTCCACTACCCAGTTTTACTCCAAATGGGAGCTATGAAGCTGTCATTCATTGTTCAAGCTACTCTGGCTTTCTTCTCACCATTGCTGAAGTACAGAAATGGTACCTGTGTTTTGAGTAACTTTGCTCAAACACAGCTGGAAAGGAAAATCCAAAGATTTTCTTTTAGTTTTTTTCTTCATCAAGATTTGAAAATGCTGTGAATAGCATCTGTAATTCCATTTCATGCTCAGTTAAAAAAAAAAAAAATCAATTGTATAGTTATTCAAAAAAATTAAATGGCTGCTTTTCATGGACAGAGACCCCTTCCCACTCTGGTCAATCCCATTCCCCTTTCCTGCTGCTTTGGTCTCTTATCTTCTCCATGAGGTCCCTCTCTGGTGCCAGCAGCTCCACACCTCACAGCCTCCCTGCTGCCCTCTCTGAGTTCAGACCCCTTTATTTCAAACCCACCCACAATATACAAAGCTAGCCACTCTCACATCCTATTTAAACTCATACAACAAGATCCCCAGCCCATACCTGAATTCCAGCTCTGAGCCTGGACCCAAGGATTCAGCTCCCAGTGCAGCACCATGCTGACGGCCCTGAGAATCTTCCTTTTCCTAATGGGCCTCTCCTCTGGGTTGGATTCCTCATTTCCCCCACAGATACAATGTGCAGGCTAAAAGGAGGATGCCAAAATTCCCTGAAGGACTTAGGGGCACAAGGACTTAGTGGCACAAGCCCCTTTTGGAAGCCAGTGCAATTGGTGCTCCACAGAGAGTTGGAGATGTGCTATTTACTAGGGCACCCCTGGGAGTAACTAGGAATAATGGGTACAAACTAGTGGAGATTTTTTTTCACAATAAGGGTGGCCAGAATCTGGAATGGGCTGCCAAGAGAGGTGGTGCTATCACCTAACTTGGCAGTCTTCAAGAGGAGGCTAGATAGGCACCTGGCTGGGGTTGTCTGACCTCGGTCTTCTTTCCTGCCTGAGACAGGGGGTCAGGCACAACGATCCTTCAGGGTCCCTTCTGACTCTACAATCTATGAATCTATGAACTCCTACTCCAGAGCAGGAACCACTAAAATAAAACCAGGCACCCCAAGGGTGCAAGGCTCAGAGCAAGGCAATCACAAGACCATACCAAGGAAAAGGATGTTCCCTGGGAGGGAAGGACCAAAGCTTTGAAGAGATTCACCTTGACAACCCCTGACCCATAAACAAGTTCCAAACCCGCTCTAGGGCTTCATCTGCTCCCCCAGGTTCCTGCTAATCAATAGACAGATCCACTTTATGTTCAGTGAGACTTGCAAAGGATCCATATAAAACAAGCAGAGGTAAATGATGTACCCCATTTCCTGCTTAATGCCTTGAAAGTTCCTCCTTAAACAGCAACTGGGCTCTTGGAGCCTCAGTGTATCCCCAGACCTGCCCCCTCCTGCCTGCTGGGGATACCGGGCATACGTCACAATGACCATGACACTGGTGCTGGTTTTGTTTTCCCTGCTGGAAGCCCCCCTGAGTGAGTGTTTCCTGCACTGGGGGCAGGGGGATGCAAGAGCAAGGACTATTAGCTAAAGCCATGTTCATTTCTCCATTAGGATGTCAGCATCCTCTGCCCTGAACCCCTGCACTCACCTACTGACTGCCAGCACAGATTCATCAGCTGCCACCTTCCTTCACAGTCTCTCTACAACACTTCGTCGCACCCACTCTCCAGAACCCACAACCTTCTTTTTTATATAACGTGCAGTCGCGGTGGGCTCTGTACAATCCTGCACACAAATCCCTGGGCACTGCACTGATACCCACCACACCACTCATGAGCCAGACACATCAAGGCAGCTGCAGCCAGGGGAAATAAACCCCAGGGTCCACATAGGGACACAAGAATGAAAACTCTAGCCTCAGGCCTGGGGGGTGCCGGGCTCCAGTGGAGACTTCACTGCAATTCTTCAGCTCTGGGGCTCCCAACCTGGAGCCCAAGGCATAGAGAGGAGACAGCTCTCATCTCCCAGCTGGGCACCAGGAGCAAGGAGGGGATCTTATTAGGTCTCAGGGGCGTGTGCATCCCATAGGGGACTGACTACCAGGGACCAGTCCCAGGACTGGGGGCCTCAGCCATGAGACCCTCAGGCCCCCAGGCTCCCCCAGCTAGTGCTGCAACCTCAGGGGACTTTTTCTGGTGTCCAGACCCCTACAGACCCAAGTACCCATACCCTAACTCAGGTTACTGACTCATGGGCACCCAACATGACCTGCTGGGACCTGGCCTCATCTCTGCCAGGTGCCATTGTCTCCTGTCCACCAGGCAGGCGGGGATGTCTTATCCCAACTGAGCAGAGAAGGCCCAGAGGGACCAAGGCTGAGAATCAAGCGCCCCTGAGACACTCATGCTATGTCATCCAGGGGGTGGAGAGGTGTGGAGGACTGAACCCACAGCCCCTGTCCACAGCCTGGCCCAGCCATGGATCCAAGGACCGGCCCTTCCCCTCTGCTGATCCCAGCATCTTCTTCTGTGCCAGAGACTCAGAGCCCTGTGCAGAGAGAGGAGGGCCCTGTGCTGAGCACTCCCAGCCCAGGGCTGCTTATACCCTCCTGGGTACCACATGCAAATCTCTGACCAGGAGCTCCAAGTTAAATACAGCCTCTGGGCTGTGGAGCCTCAGTCCATGCCCAGCCCCCTCCTGCCTGCTGGGAGTCTCCCTTGTTATAGGGCAACAGCAATGAGTTCCTTATTCCTACTCCTCAGTCTTCTCTCTTCTCTCCCATGTAGCTTGTGGGGAAGGTTGGTGGGAAGCCAGAGCTCTGGGGCTTCCTCCCTGGACCTTCTTCTTCACCTACTTTCTCTTTTCTTTAGGTGTCCCCTCTGCTGTGCAGCTGGTTGAGTCTGGCCCAGGGGTGGTGAAGCCTGCAGAGACCCTCACCCTGACCTGCACTGTCACAGACTATTCCATCAGCGGTAGCATCTATTGGAGCTGGATCCGGCAGCCTCCTGGGAAAGGGCTGGAGTGGATGGGGTACATAGTTGGAAGCAGTGGTGGCACAAGCTACAACCCATCCTTCCAGAGCTGCATCACCATTTCCAAGGACAACTCCAAGAACCAGTTCTCCCTGCAGCTGCGCTCTCCGGCAGCCGCAGACACCGCCACGTATTACTGTACAGTGACACAGTGACACAGAGCAGAGCAGGGGCTGCACAAAAGGGGAAGCCTGTTCTTCTTAATGTAGCAAAATTACAATAGCTCAGACAAGGACATTTCTACCTGGAAACCTCACACATTTGGAGGGAAACTCCAAAAGAATCATCCTTGGACCTCTGAGGGTTGTTATATTCAGGCTGATGACATTCCGGGGAGAAAGGCCTGAGAGCTTCACTGGGCATTTGACAGACAGATGTCAGCAAGCAGTACATATCTCAAGGAGGTTTCATCACTGAGCATTTGGGGTCCTCATCAGCATGAATGGGTATGGCAGTGGGACTCCCCACTTTCTTTAGGCACTTGTGGAATGCCGAGCCCTGTCTGCCCAAAGGGCCACCAGCACAATACCCTTAAATTAAAAAAAATAACACCCCCCCCCCCAAAAAAAAACACTTCTTTCCTGCAATCGTATTAAACAAAGAATTTCCAAAAGGATTGAGGGGAAGTACCCAGGCTCTTCTCTCCCACTCCAGTTTTTCCTGCACAGTGGGAGGGTTCCTAACTCCCTTTGGCTCCCATAGAAATCATCTTCATGCCCACCAGAGAAGAGAGTTTTGTCAACCTCCTCAAATCCTCTTAGGCCCTAACATTCTCAGCAGGCACTCAGGATCTTCCTTTCTGCTTTTGTATTTCAGCAGACATTTCAAAGGCCCTCAGGGATGCTTGACACATCAATCCCAAAGGTTGTTACAGAATTGGGGTGTCCAAACCCTTTGGCATCTTGGAAGCTCATGTTTTTACTGAGCTGAATTGACACTCTCAGGTGAAAACCTCTGCAGGGATCATTCCCATGGTGAAGCCTGGATGAGGATAGCCCCCTGCACAGACACAGCTCTGAAGCTCCTTCCAGCCTGGTGCCTCCCCAGGCTCCAGCCCCTTTTGATGCACCAGGCCTGGGACACCTGCAAGTCAGAGATCACTACATGCCAACACAGCCGCACCCTCACACCCAGGCGGCAATGCGGGAAGAGCCCACAACTGTTACCAGGTAGAGCAGCAGGAGCAGGAGGCGAGGGGGATGGCATGAGGGCCTGGACCCTGCTCTCTGCTCAGCACCAGCCAAGCCTGGCACCTGAGAGCAGCTGCAGATGGCCCCTCCCAGGGACCAGATGCAGCAGGAGGGGCTCTTACATCTGCAGCACCCCCATATGGTCCTGGAGGCATTAGGGAGAAGCACAGCTGGCACTGCCCTGAGATGGGCCCCTCAGGCCTGCATCCTCTGGCCAAACCCCAAATACACATGGTCCTTCTCTGGCTCTCAGCACCACTGTGAGTGACTGCACCCAGGAAGCCCAGTCCTGACTCTCTGCTCCTCTGTAGCCCATGGCAGGGACTGGGCAGCCTCCCCCTGGCCTCAGACACCTCCACACCAGGAGGCACCACTCTGACAGGGGTGGGGACAGGTCCCTTTAGGGGCAATCAGGGCCCCGGGACCTGGAGTGGGAGTTTCACAGAGGGGAGATACGAGAGTCCAGCACCTGCTAACTCTGCTCAGCACAGCTGCTCCCCATCAAAGGAGGAAGCAGCAGGGGCTGGGGTAAGGGAGGGAAAATGTAAATCAGGGGCCAGCTACCTTGTGTAAATTGCTCTGTCCTGCTGCCAGCTCGTTCCTGCAAAGACAAGCCACAGCTCCTCGGGTCTGCACAGTGAGCAGCCAACACCCAAAAGCTTTCCCCAGAAACAAAGATGGGATTTGGTCTTCACCTCCTTGTCCTGGCAGCAGCTCTGGTAGTTATTTCAACCTCCCACAGGCAGGTAGACAGAGGGGAGCATTGCACAGATGCTGCCCTGATAATAGTTATTCATGTATCCTACCCTGTTTCTCAGGTGCTTGGTTCCAGTTGCAGCTGGGGTAGTCTGCATGGGACATGAGGAAGCATCAAGAGTCTCTGCATGTCTCCTGCAAATCCTTTGAGTTTACTTTCGTGAACTCCTACATGGTCTGGTTCCAGCAGGCTCCTGGGAAGGGGCTGAGCTGGGTGGCTGAGATAAAGAATACTGGGTCCAGCTAGTGGCACTCCTTGCTTGTGAAAGGGTGATTTACTATCTCCTAGAACAACTCCCAGAGCCTGTTGCACCTGCAGATGAGCAACCAGAAACTCAAGGACCCCAGCAATGTGTGCAATGGATTTCCTAACATGGCTAAATCCTTATCTCCAAGCAACGGCTGGCCTCTATGAATACAATGATGGTGCAGACTTTGCTGGAGTCCCTGCACACCCTCTTGCACCCCCATCCCCTCCCTCTCCCCCCCACCCCCCAATCCAGGGCGCAGCCCCTGCTGCTTCCACTCCAGACACTTGGTTTTACAAGCCCACACTCAAGTCTCTCCAGGATAGAGCAATTCCCACTTCCAGCATGGACTACAACCCTTCAGATAGCCCTGAGCTCACTTCCAGGGCTCACATTCTCCAAGGGGACTCAACTCTACCACATGACGTCTGTGACCAGGGAGTCCCTTCCCCACTCCAGACCGGACTCCAAGGGGGTGCAAACATACTGACTCTGCTAAGCTAGAGAGATTTACCACAAGGAAGAGCTCAACTCATGCAGGCTTATCTCTACCTGCCCCGTGCCTTGTCCAGGGGAGGGTAGCCCAGACTGAAATGAGGGAGCTCTCCACACTCTGCACTGGTGTTAATGGCTGAATGTGACCTACAACATTGGGAAGGGACTAACCTGAGGCCCTGGGGATTGTCCTGTCCCTGTGTGACAGAAGCACCAAGAGAAAGCCCAGGCACAGTCCTGCTCCTGTGATAACAGAAGGTCACCTGTCAGACCTCTCCCAGTTGGCAGAGCCATGGGACCTTCCCCCGGGCATGGATAGCAGTTCGGCTGGACCATGGGTTTTCTCTCATAAGGGCCCAAGGAGGAAGTGCTGAGCATCTTCTGGCAGTGGCAGCAGCTGCTGTGTGCTTCTCAGGCATTCCCAGCCCAAGACGGTGGGTGCTGAGGACACAGGAAGAGATACCAAGTCCTTGCCTGGAAACACATGGGGAAAACCCTGCCCCAGGGAGCTGTGACGGTCACAGGGGCTCAGTGAGATGAGTGCCCACAGCCTATGTGTGGCCCTGGGCATCAGCTGCTGACATCCCTTAAATCTCTTGACTGTGGGCCATGCTTCATCCACCCCAGTCTGGAGAGGGGGTATCATGCTGCACACACCCCAAACCATGGCCAGTCACCACCTGCACCTGCCCTGTTCTGAACCCAGACAATCTTCTCCCCCTGCAGATGCTCATGGGGAAAACTGGACCTTTAGTGTGGAGTGCAGTATGCCTGGGATTGGTCCCCAGGCCACAGGTCAGAGGTGTGGGGGGTCACTCAGGTTTATTCACTGGCAGCCCTGGGTCTGCTGTGGGCTGTGTAGCCCCAATTTTTGTCACTGCCCCAGCGTAGACATATCAGCTCATTATCGGGAGAGGCTCATGCCCCTTATTGCAAAGAGGATATGCAAAGGGCAGTGCCAGGTCCTTGCTCAAATCTGTCTGCCCAGGCTGAAGTTGGAGAGAATCCACTGCCCCTGCTCTGTGCAGTGCTCAGCCAGTGACCTGAGATCTCTGTCCTCCAGCTCCAGTGAAGATGGGTCCCTGGATCAACTTTGTACTCATGCGGTAGCTTGACAAGGTATTTTCTACCTGTAGCAACATGAGGTGACCTGAACCTGGTGGCCTTTACAGGTTAGTTTCATATCAGCATTGTCACTTGAGGGGAGATTCACCGTCTCCAGCAATAACTCTGAGAACCTGTTTCACCCGGCATTACTGTGCAAGGGACTCAGGGCATTCGTGCATGGCACAGGGGTTTAATTCTCTCTAAATTGAAAAGGTGGCTTTTTAAAAACACTGCTTCAATTTAGGGCAAAGTAAACCCCTGTGTCATGCACACTCATGTTGGAGCCCGATCCTTAGCTGCCTCTCCAGTGGCAGGGAGGAGAGAGAGCTGCTGGTGAGCAGAACAGTTCCTGAGCTGCAGGGGGCAGGGAGGGGAGTGCTGGTGCCTCCCCTTGTGGCAGCGGCAGTCCCCCCCCCCCCCCCCAAGTGGCACCCACCCGCAGGCACCCAGCTCGGGCAGTTCCAGGGGGGACTGCAGCTGTGGAGGGGAGCACCAGGGCTCTGCACAGCTTAGGTAGACAGGCAGGCTTGGAGGCAGTGGGATTAGGCTCACCGCTTCCATTTTTTTTCTCCCTTCTATGGAGCCTGCCTTCCCGGGCTGCTGCCAGGCTGCCTGCACAGTCTGTCTGCACTGCCCCTGAGCTGCACAGAGCCCAGCGCTTTCCTCTGCAGCTGTAGGGTAGGCAACAAACTCATTGGAGGTGTTTTAGTTTGCAGCACCCCAAAGTCATTTGCTGCCTCCCAAAATCATTTAAGGCACATTGCACCACTGAATGTGCAACAGTGGATGGAATTAAAGTGCAATACACTGCCAAATGTGCAAACAGCAGTGGCATTAAAGCATTGCAAAAGACATTTAACCCACTTTAAAGTGTCATCTACAAACTCCCACAGTGAAGCAACTCCAATTAGAGTTAATGTCAAAAACTTATTGCAGTTCCTTCTCCAGTGGCCCCAAGGAGGACAGCAGTGACCAGAGCAACACAGCCCTGGGAACAGGGGTAGGACAGGGAAGGCTATGGAGTGAGGAAACCTGGCAGCAAGATTTAACTCTTTCTTTCCTGACAGAATCACACATTTCAGTCAGTCATCATCATCCTTTCCAGTAGATCCAAATGCCCAGAATCCCAGGTGACATATGAGCCCCACAAATATTCCAGTTTCATACAAAGTAAGTCTGGCTACCAGGATTATACAACCCCAGTATCTACAGCTCAGGTACAGATGGGCACAGGTGAGCCCCTGAGCTCACAAAACTCAGTCCTGAGAGGCAGTGGTCACAGCCTACTGGTAATGGGGAATGTAGGGGCACAAATAGACATGTGCTACTGTGCCAAAGACAGATGGCCATGAATGCACAGAGACACAGCAAAGCAGGGCATTGTGCAGCCTGAGGAGTGCGTTTTGCATAACAACATGATGCTGGGTCAGCTGGGATGGTGTAGTAGGCTCCCTGGCTTCCATATGCAACATGTAGGAAATACAGAAAAGTGTCCTGCACTCATACATCTGAAATAAGAGCTGTGCCCAAGAGCTCTCCAGGGCTTTACCTGCTACTTAGCTCAGGCTTCACGGGATTCTACCCCAACCCTGAGGAAGGGCTCTGTGTAATCAAAGATTGTCTGACATGATCTCAGCCAACTATGCATTGGGTGCAATGCTCAATACCTCCCCAAAAGCCCTAGCTTCCTGCACCATCACCACCACAAGAACACTGCAACCCTGGTGCATGATAGAAGCAGGCATAAGTGATGAGGACAGCATCAGGGAGACAGGTACTGTTGGAGCTCAAACCAGTTACATTAGATTAGAGAAATCCTCAGGGTTGTTACCAGCAGATGAAGAGCTATTCTGCCACATGAAGTACTCCATAGGAGACCAGGCCAGGGGCTCAAAGCCCTCACCAGAGCCTGGACAAAAGAAGATGCTGATTCTGACCAAGCATCTAAGGCCCATCCCAGCCTCCTTCCTTGTACCATCTACCTACCAAGCAGCTACCAAGGGCACAAGCTGAGCCCAGTCCAGTCCAGCCCAGACCCAGACCCAGACCCAAGAGCTCTGCTGCCCCTCCAGTGCTGCCAAACTCCAACTCCAACAACTCAGGCCCTGTACCCCCCCCCCCCTCGCAGGAAAGGGCTGGGAGGGGAGAATCCTTTGGATGCAGTAACCAGGAGCCTGCAGACACAGACACCCCTTGGCCTGGAGCTAGGTAGTAGGGCTGTGCGAAGCTTCAGACCATGATTTGGATTTGGAAAAGATTAGATTAGACAGTGGAATTCAGACACACTGCAACCTGGCGAACATCCGACTCCCCAGGCACCTCTGCACTTTTACCTGCGCTGCTACATCCTGCTTTCCCACCCCCCAATCCCCACCCCAGTCTATCCCTCACCCCGTGAAGTCTCCATTTCCGTTTTCACTGACTAGCTTTCTTGCCTGCATTGCATGACAGTCCAGCCTCTGGCTTCTTCACTATTCCTTCCATCCAGGACCAGAAGACACACCAACTGCAGGTACTTCCTCAGCCTGACAAAGGGTTTTTCAACCTGAAAGCTTCCAAAGATATATCTATAGATATCTATATATTTAAGTATTCCTTTTGTTTTCTCCATAATAAACATATAGACATAAAAATACAAGATAAGCTATCACATGCCATGAGTAACATCATATATCCAACACAACACAATATTTTTAATTCTTGCTGCCAATACCTTTATAAAAAGAAAGGTGCTGTGACAGTTCTGTTTGGGTACCTTTGATGCTGCTGCTGCTACTGGTGTTGAGCCAGCTCTGTTATTTTGACCTGCTGTTGTTTACAGTGGTGGACCGGACCAAGGCTGTAGGGAAGAAGGAGACCTCACTGGGGCACACTGCCATGTTGTGCAGAGGCCCCAGCGCCAGTGAGGGCACACCTTAACACACACAGTGTCACCCACCCACACCATGACTTTTGCCTGTTAGCAGCCAGAGGTGCAGGGCCCCAGAAGCCAGACTCCCCCCTGCACTTATCTCCTTGAGAGCTGGCAGGCTTTGTGGCCACAGCAGGACCTAGCAGGCCTGAAGTATTCCCCCCGCTGTGCATTAACACACACACACACACACACACACACACACACACACACACACACACACACACACACAGTGTTACCCGTGTTACATGTTTTGCTGGTCAGCAGCCTGAGGTGCAGTTTCCCCAAAACCCCTGCACCTGTCTCCTTTAAACTTAGCAGGCCTCATACTCTCTGCAGGGGCTACCATCCCTGCAAGTTTCATCTGAATAAGGCAAAAAACAACAAAGTTATAGATATTTCATTTATTCCCCATTATATCCTATGGACAAATCTCTGAATTGGCTCCACCGAATCAAAGAGGAAAAATGATTTGGAGCTCCGAATCGAATTGCTGACATCCAAAACAGCTGAATCCAGATCCAAATCGAACAGTTCCCTATTCGCACAGGCTTACTAGGCAGGGCTGTGCTCCCAGGGGCCCTCACTGCTCAGGGAGAAAAACAAACCCTCTCCAGGGGCCAGAGAGGACACAGAGAGCCCACAGCCTCAGTCCAGGGGTGTCCAGCTCCCAGGACAGTTTTCACTCCAGGGCTTCAAATCTGAGGCCCCAACCTGAAGTACTTGCATCCTGGCCACATGCACACATATATCCAGCAGCACTGTGCACCTGCAGATGGACAGCCCGAGAGCTGAGGACATGCCAAAGACACAGTGATCTCAACAAGGGCAATGTTGTCTGGCACCTCACAGCAGCCTGAAAAGCAGCACCCGAGGGCGCTGTGCACCCTGCCCCAGCATCCAACTGAAGTACAAAGGTTTGCTTCAGTCATTTCGGGACCTGCTACCTTTAGGTCCTGACTCCTGATCCTATTTCAATCCCCTGGCAGCTTTTCTGTCTCATTGCTGCAGTTCAACTCATTATCTTTAGTAGGCGATTAATGAAAGCACCCTCCTTTTAGGATCTGTCCTTGCAACGCAGTGCTTCAGCCCCCCAAAACGCCCGGATCCACTTCTCAGCCCAACACCCCCGCCCACGCCGCGACCGTGTGGCGCATAATGCTTGAACGCCAACGGTCGTATTTAAAGGCTCTCAGCCGCGACGGGCATCCAACACAGCCAATCGGCCCCCGCCTGGTCCAGCGCCGCTTCTCCAATGGGTGCTGCCATGGCAGGAGGACCCGCTCGCCCCTTCCCTGGCCTCGCCCCTCCCCACCAGGGGGCATGGTCTGGGCCCCAGGCACCCTGCGCATGCTCATGTCCCGCAGGCTCAGTGTGCGAGCGGCCATGGAGTGGGGCGGAGCTTGGCCCGGCAGGGGAGGGGCGGACATGGACGCCGTGTGGACACACAGGTGCAGCCGTGGACCCGGGCGCCCGAGGCGGAGAGTGCGGAGCTCCGCGCCCGCTGTGTCATCGCGGTCCCTGGCGCTGCGCATCCCCCGGCCGGCACGGAGCAGCCCCGGGGCCGGGCCTCTCCCTGGCCCAGGTGGGGACACCCCTGCGCCCGCCCGGGATGCTCGGTGCGGTCCCTCGTGCGTTGTCGTTTCCCAGATGCCGGGGATTGACTTTAATCAGCGTTTGCTGGTCTAATGGTTTCTCACTCTCACGGGGCGGGATTATTATTGCAATAAGATGAGTTTTAAAATCTGGACTCGCAAAAGGTTTTTTCTGCCTATCCGCATGTGTTTTGAAAAAGGGGAATGAGGGCTAGAAACCCTCCCTGTGCATGAGCTAATCGTTTTTATTGTGGCTGATTATATATTATTACTGTTATTATTATTATTCTATTATTACTATAAGACGGCTTGTTTTCTACACTCGGTGGAGATGAGCAACTTCCTTTTTTTTTCAGCCTCCCCTTTTCTTCAGTTAACTCTCAATCTGGGTCGCTCACCGCAATTTGCCCAACATAAATTTCTCCCTTGTGTTTGAGGGAGAGTTTTTTGCAGGGGGAATCCTTTTTTTTCCATTAAAAAAAAATACATCTAGGTAAGGTTGGTGTTTGGGCCGGGGGGGGGGGGGGCGAAGTTGCACGTGGGCTCCCACTCCTCTGTCCTGAGTTGGCGTTGCTGGCAGAATGGGTCTTCATTTATTTTTAACTTCAGTTGTAAACGGATTGTAGTGCCACTGATTCCGTCTGGGACAAAAAGACACCACCGTCTGGGTGGATGACTTTGATTTCTTCCAGTTGGCAGTCAGGGGGTGCAAGAGAACAGAAACCCTCCTTTTGAGAAAATCTGCCTCTTTCCCACCTGATGTTGGGGGCTGTTTATTCTGGATTCAATCTATTATTATTATTCTCTTCTTTTTCCTTCCCACCCCCACCTTCCCTCAGTTTTTTTCAGCTCTGCCCAGAGAGCACATGGTGGGGTAGTGGATGAGGCTGAAGTTGGTTGTTTATTCTCAGTTCCTTATTTCTTGTTCCCAGTTTCTTTTTCACACCTAATCTATACCCAATAAAAAGCTTGTTATTAATGAATTACATATCCTAGAGAAAGAGAGTTTCATTGGCTATGCACATATACTAATTAATATGTAAAACAGTATCCTGCATCTAGCATAGAGCCCTAAATGAAGGTCAGGTGAGGATGGGATTATGGGGCAAAATGCATCTTGGGCCACCCGAAATTTTCTCTTCATGCCACTGGGGGACTGTCCCAAGAAATCCTGATCACAGTCCTACCCAGCCCAAAGCATGGTCTGGCCATGCCAGGCTGCCAGTCCCCATGCCCACTGTACTAAAGGCAATGGCTTCAATAAGGACCTGGCTTTTGGGCTGAGATTATGATTGGCAATTCTTTTGGGGCCATCCCATGCCATGTCTCTCTGTCACTGTAGGACTCTCCTGGACATCTCTGGCCAGGGTATTGCCTGGCCCAAAGCATGGTTTATGCACGTCAGGGTGCCAATTGACCAGTCCCCCCATGCCCACTGTACTGAGTACATGGGCTCCAATAAGCAACCAGTTTTGGCTGGGTTTCTGGTTGGAAATCTTTTTTGGGCTACCCCACGCCATGGCTCTGTGCCACAGGAGAATCTGATGGACATCTCTGACTAGAGACACCAGGCCTTTGCCATGCCAGACTAATAACTGACAGCATCCTAGCCACTGTGCTAAGTATATGGACCAGAATAAGGAACTGGAATTTGGGCTGGGATTACAGCTAGAAATCCTCTTGGGCCACCCCATGGCATACCTCTGTGCCATAGGTCAGCTCTCCTGGACCTCTCTGACCAGAGACTTGCCTGGCCCAAAACACGGTTTGGCCGTGCCAGGCTGACAACTGACCCCCCAACACCCACAGCCACTGTAGTAAATATATGGGTTTGAATTAGGAACTGGTTTCTGGGCAGGGATTAGAGACGGAAATGGTTCTTGGCCCACCCAACACCATGTCTCTGGCACTGGGGCACACTCCTGGACATCTCTGACCAGAGTCTTGCACGGCTCAAAGCGTGGCTTGGCCCTGCCCCAACCCCCAACCCACACACACAACTAACTACATGTGTTTGAGTAAGGAACTGGATCTTGGGCTGGAATAATGGTTGGAAATCCATTTTGGGCCACCTCACAGCATGCCTCTGTGGCACCAGGGGACTGTCCTGGTCATCTCTGGTCAGAGTCCTGCCTGGCCCAAGACCCAGCTTGGCTGTGCTAGGCTACCAACTGACACCCCCCCCCAAGACATTGTACTAAGTATATGGGCCTGAATAAGGAACTGGGTTTTGGGCTGCGATGACAACAAGCAATCCTCTTTGGGCCACCCCCTGCCATGCCTCCGTGGCACTGGAAGACTCTCCCGGACACCGCTGACCAACGTTTTACCTGATAGAAAGAGCACTTTGGCCATGCCAGGCACCAATTTACTCGCCATCCCCATGTGCTATTTACATTTCTACCAATAAGGAGCTGCCCTTATGCTGGGATCCTGGGGCGAAACCCTCATGGAATCATCCCAAAACATGTCCCCACTACCAAGGGAGCCTCCGGAAGAAATCTGGGCATGTCCGTGCCTCGCTTTTTGAGTGTGCGCCTGCCAGTTGACACCCAACCCTTAAGACCTTTATGTTGCTGTTCCACCAGGCACGGGATGGTAGGACGACTGCCTGCATCCAAATATAGGGCACTGGTACACGTGATGCAACTCGCTCCGATGCATAGTCAGAGCAGACCCGATTAACTGAGTTTGCTGCCAGTCTGCTGGAGAATGCTAATTAGTGCACTCCAGCAGCCTCTGCATCGTGTATTCAGTTGACTGTCCCCATGTTTTAAAATGGCAGCACCAGCACTTTAACTAAAGCTCTTCTAACAAGCTTTGTTAAAGCACCCCTGCCGCCATTTTGAAGCACAGGACGCTGAATACATGTAACACTGCAGCCGACTTAATTAGAGTGGCTCTCAGAGCTGTTCTGTTTAAAGCAGACCCTCTCTCCACCTCAGAGCATGTATATAGAGGCCCCTAGGGATTTTTCAACAGCTTTTCACACTTACCTCCAGCCGCCACCCAGAAGCTTGGTAAAGTAACTTAAAGCTGGGTGTTAAAGTTTAAAGCAACCTGCTCACTCACTAGCAAACATTAAATTAGAACAAGTTTATTAGAAGGGAGAAGGGGAACAGTGGTACTCCCAGAGCAAAACCTTAACTATTAGCCTTCAATTGTAACTAAAAATGGATCACAGTCACAGTCAGTGGAAAACCAACCTAGGGAGCTCCCGCCTAGCCGAGTCACTGGGGAAGGGAGTCTCACCCACGGCTGCCATCCAGGGACCACCTGCAGTCCAAAAGAAATTCCTTACTCAAGCCTGTATACTTAGTGCAGTGGGCATGAGGGGCTGCCAGTTAGCAGCCTGGCACGAAGAAACCGCGCTCTGGGCCAGGCTAAACTCTGATCAGGGGTGTCCGGGAGAGTCCTCTGGTGCCACAGAAGCATGGCGTGGGGTGGCCCAAGAAGCATTTCCATATCTAGTCCCAGCCCAAAAGCCAGTTCCTGGTATCCACAGACAAGGGGATGGTGTTCCCGCGCCAGTGAAGTCTGTCTGCCCCCGGGGTGCAGCTGTATGTGACCTAGATCAGAAATGCGCCAACTCAAGGCAGGTTCCGGAGGTGAGAAACAAGCAGAGTCTGAAGTGAGGGACGATGGTTGTGGGATGTGCTCGCTCCTTCCCCCGGGGGCCATTGCCATCCTTTGAGGGGAGCTGTGCAGGACCCCAGACCTTACCGAGGGGGCGGTCCTAGAGATCTCAGCAGCAAACTCATTGGACTGCACTGGTTTACTCTCCTGAGCCCTTCTTCAACAGGACCAGTGCTTCACAGCGCAGAGGGTACCAGCTCCCTCCCGCCCTGCACTTGGTGCCACAGACCAGCGGCAGTGACGTGTGGCTGAGTAGCCTGGGCTGTGCCAGGTGTCAAGAGATTGTGCCTGAGTCACACACAGGTCACAAGATTCATAGATTCATAGATGTTAGGGTCAGAAGGGACCTCAATAGATCATCGAGTCCGACCCCCTGCATAAGCAGGAAAGGGTGCTGGGTCTAGATGACCCCAGCTAGATACTCATCTAACCTCCTCTTGAAGACCCCCAGGGTAGGGGAGAGCACCACCTCCCTTGGGAGCCCGTTCCAGACCTTGGCCACTCGAACTGTGAAGAAGTTCTTCCTAATGTCCAATCTAAATCTGCTCTCTGCTAGCTTGTGGCCATTGTTTCTTGTAACCCCCGGGGCAGCCTTGGTGAATAAGTACTCACCGATACCCTTCTGTGCCCCCGTGATGAACTTAAAGGCAGCCACAAGGTTGCCTCTCAACCTTCTCTTGCGGAGGCTGAAAAGGTCCAGTTTCTCTAGTCTCTCCTCGTAGGGCTTGGCCTGCAGGCCCTTGACCATACGAGTTGCCCTTCTCTGTACCCTCTCCAGGTTATCCGCATCCCTCTTGAATTGCGGCGCCCAGAATTGCACGCAGTACTCCAACTGCGGTCTGACCAGCGCCCAATAGAGGGGAAGTATCACCTCCTTGGACCTATTCGTCATGCATCTGCTGATGCATGATAAAGTGCCATTGGCTTTTCTGATGGCTTCGTCACACTGCTGACTCATGTTCATCTTGGAGTCCACTAGGACTACAAGTTCCCTTTCCACCTCTGTGCCACCCAGCAGGTCATTCCCTAGGCTGTAGGTGTGCTGGACATTTTTCCTCCCTAGGTGCAGCACTTTGCATTTCTCCTTGTTGAACTGCATCCTGTTGTTTTCTGCCCACTTGTCCAACCTATCCAGGTCTGCCTGCAGCTGTTCCCTGCCCTCTGCCGTGTCCACTTCTCCCCATAGCTTTGTGTCATCTGCAAACTTGGACAGAGTACATTTCACTCCCTCGTCCAAGTCACTGATGAAGACATTAAAGAGTATCGGTCCAAGGACCGAGCCCTGCGGGACCCCACTGCCCACACCCTTCCAGGTCGAGACCGACCCATCCACCACGACTCTCTGGGTGTGGCCCTCTAGCCAATTCGCCACCCACCGTACTGTGCAGTTATCCACATCACAGCCTCTTAACTTGTTCACCAGTATGGGGTAGGATACCGTATCGAAGGCCTTCCTGAAGTCTAAGTATACGACATCCACCCCTCCTCCTGTGTCCAGGTGTTTCGTAACCTGGTCATAGAAAGAGACTAGTTTGGTCAGGCACGATCTGCCTGCCACAAACCCGTGCTGGTTTCCCCTCAGCATAATTTGCCCTGCTGGGCTCTCACAAATGTGAGCCTTGATAATTTTTTCAAAGGCTTTACCAAGGATGGAGGTGAGACTGACCGGCCTATAGTTGCCCGGGTCCTCCTTCCTCCCCTGTTTGAAAATGGGGACCACGTTAGCCCTTTTCCAGTCCTCCGGGACTTGGCCCGTGCGCCACGAGCGTTCGAATATTCCTGCCAGTGGCTCTGCAATGATGTTGGCCAGTGCCTTCAGCACCCTCGGATGGAGCTCATCCGGGCCTGCCGACTTAAAGGCATCCAGTTCTTCCAAGAGATTCTGCACCACCTCAGGGTCTATGCATGGAAGTCTGGCGCCTTGCTGCTGCCTCTCTACAACCCCAGTGAGAGACTTGTCGTGCCCCTCACTTAGGAATACTGAGGCAAAGAACTCGTTGAGGAGTTCAGCCTTGTCCCCCCTGTCTGTCACCAATTGTTTCTGCCCATTTAGCAGGGGTCCTATTCCTCCCTGGGCCTTCCTTTTACTCCCTATATATCTAAAAAACAATTTCTTGTTGTCTTTTACTTGGGTTGCCATCCTCAGCTCCATGGTAGCTTTGGCCCGTCTAACTGCCTCCCTAGAAGCACGAGCAGAGGAGGTATATTCATCTTTAGTGATCTCACCTTGTTTCCACTTTTTATGTGCTCCCCTTTTGGCCCTTAGGCTGCCCTGGATTTCTCTGGTCAGCCATGGAAGCCTCCTGGCCCCTTTCCCTCTTTTGCCTCACTCGGGGATCGTCTTGCTTTGTACCCGAAGGATCGTTTCCTTAAGGCACAGCCACCCTTCTTGGGCTCCCATCCCTTCAAAACTCCTACTCTGCAGTGCGTCTTTGACTAATCGCCTGAGTTCATTGAGATCAGCTTTCCTAAAGTCTAGCACTTTCACCCTACTAGTTACCTTACCCACTCGCCGTCTTATGTTGAATTCTATTATTAGTTGATCACTGTCTCCCAAATGGCTACCATCTGGAGGTCCCCTATCATGTCATCCCCTGTTGCCAATACCAGATCCAGTATGGCATTCCCCCTAGTGGGACCATGTACCTCCTGTGTCAGGTGGAGGTCCTGTACACAGGTTAGAAACCTGCGTGAGCGGTGGGACTTTGCTGTCTGCGTCTCCCAGCAGATGTCCGGGTAGTTTAGGTCCCCCATGACTACCGCCTCTTTAGCTTTTATGGTCTCTGAGAGTTGCCTCAGGAGCCCCGCATCTATTTCTTCCCCTTGGTGTGGGGGTCTGTAGCAGACCCCTACCACCAAATCCCTTTCTCCTTGTCCCCCATGTAGCCTAACCCACAATCCTTCTATAAGAGGGGAACGTTCCCATAAGCATTGCTCTTAGGACTGGTCAAAGAGGGCAAGTGGCCCTTCACCTGGGATTCAGTCACCAGAGGACCTTGGGGCTGGGGAGCACAGCACAGGGGAGAAGGTATCGCTGCTGCAGAGCACACAGGGGCAGTGAGTGGGGTGGGCAGGGATGGACAGAGGGCCCTTGAGTGCAGGAGCAGCAAGGTTGGGGGGTTACATTTCTGCTATCTCTTTGCAGGGGGTTCCCGTGGGTGTGTCTGAGAGATATGCAAAGGAATCAAGTCCAGACTCTAATGTGTCACTCTGGGCCTTGCTCCAGCCCCCAGCACTTCCCCAACCAGCTCCAGGATGTGCATGAGGCCCAGTGCTGATGGCCCACCTGGGACCTACGTCCACTAACCTGAACGTGAAGCAGGAAGGGTCCCAAATGCCAGAGCCTCCCTGCAAGCCAGTGATTTCCCATCCTTTCCCCAGCCTGCCTATGCCTCTGCGCCCTGGAACAGAGGCCCCAAGCACAGATATCCCTGCACATACCATCCTCACAATGCTCCAGGCTGAGCCAGGCACCTGGGGAGCCAGAAACCTCAGGGGCCATTTCGAACCATGTTTCGTAGCCCCAAGAGATTCGAAAAGCTTCCAAATCACGAGCCCTGGGGATTTATCCAGCTCAGCCTTCCCCGCTGCTGGGGAGAGCTGCCTTCTGGCATCTGGACAATGTTCTGTTTTTTGTTTGTTTGTTTTTGGTTTTTTTTTCAACAATGTCTTACATTCAACAATCAGCACTTCTGACATGCAGGTGACACTTCTCTGCTGTGTTAGAGCTACCATAGCTGTGAGGAAAGGCTGAGGGGTTAAACCCTGCAAGGTGCTGGGTGAAGAGGCTGTGCTTCCCCAGTGTTGTCCCATGCGTGGGGTAGTGGGCCAAGCTGGCTCAACTGGCTGGATCCCAGGGAGGATGGAGCCTGCTCTGACCACAGCAAATGGTCTTGCTTTGTCTGCTGGGACAGCTGAGCCCTCTGCTTGTACTGCTGAGAGCCAAGGTTGAAACCCCATGGAGGAGTTGTGACCGGGGCTGCTGAGCAGCACTTGGTGCACAGGCAGCTCCACTGTTTCCTGCCGCACTCGAGCAGCAAAATAGGAAATCCCTGGCCAAGGTGTTACATGGTGTGACTCTGAAATGCTGAGGAGATCAGACTAGCCCGGAGAGAGGGCCCCACACAGCTCACGGGGCAGGAACTTTGTTCTGAGCTATGAGCAGACATGGGACATTTTTTACATATGTTTGCGCTGCAGCGCCAGGCACTTTTAAAAGTACCTGGTGCTGCATTACATACATTTGTATAAACAGTGAAACGCGTGTCAGCGCTGAGAAAACAGTGGTGGTGCACTTTCAAAGTAAAACACATCAAAAACGTTTTAGTTCAAAACCACACCGCTGCCATTTTCTCAGCACTGGTGCACATTTCACTGTTTATATGAATGCAGGTGACACAGCACCGGACACATCAGCTCGTGTACGGAGAAGACTTGATTAATTGAGTCTGCTCCAACACACGGGATCTCTGGCCCATTACAGCAGACAAATATATGTGGATAAATGCCCAAGGTGCCTAAGGAGGTGCACAGCATGACAGTGGTTAAAGGAAGAGATGGTACAGAAGGGCTAATGCACCACACATCGCACAAGGTAGCCCCACATCACCTGCAATGGGAGCAGGAACCTCCTGGCTTGAACTCAGCCCCCTGATTTAGTCAGTTCAATTCTCAGGTCCAGAAATGCAAACATTTGAAATATCCATATTTAAAACTGCAGGTGGCCACGTACATCTCATTAGGGGATCTGTGCGTGGGGTGTCCCCATATCTTGTCTGTCCTGTCTGACCGGTCTGTAAACACAGCCGCCCACCCAGCAGTGGCTGCATCTGTGTGCTGGGAGGGACGTGACTGTGGGGAAGAGGCGCACTGTGTCTCCTGTTGGAACTTGTGCAGTACCGGGGCCAGGTGCCGCAAATCTCCCCGCAAAAGAACGTGTCTCCTCAGCAGCCTGGTGTCTCCCTGCTACCCCTGCACACACGGAGCTGCCAGCGGCTCCTGGCTCTTATTTGACTGAGAAAGTCACAGACCAGGGGAGCAAAAGCCCTTCTGTGAAAACTCAGCACATCACCTCATCCACCACTGTGCTAAACCCCTCCTGCCTCTCCAGCCAGGCACAGCTCTTGTGTCACTCAGCCCTGCTTCCTTTCTTGATGCTGAGAGCAGAACAGACCGCATCTCTGCTTCCCAGCTCCTGGGGACTCACTGGAAGGAAAAGCCAGGTTTCACTTCGGCCTTGGCTACCCCAAAAGCTAAGCACCCGCTGCTCCCCTCACGCTGCAGTCCCCCTGGGCAGCCCAGGCACAGCCCCAGGCAGCAGGGCTGAGCACTGATCCAGTCAGATGACAGGATCCCAGAGCAGTGGAGCTGGGAGGGACCTCCAGAGCTCACATCTAACCCCTGCCTGAGGCAGGACCAGCCCTGGCCAACCCATGCCAGGCACATCCACTGACTGGCCTCTTAGCAACACTACAGTCAACCCTGACACTACACTGGACGTAACACGCAAACCGGCCACAACTAAAGCAGAGGGGTTACCCCAATACCTTGGAATGGGGACCCATGGAGTCTTTGGGAAAAAGAAAGCTCGAGAGACAGGAGTTTCCACTCCACTCACGTAGGTTTTCTCAGCACTCACTGCAGGGGAGCAGCAATCAGCCAGGAAAGAAGCCCTCTCCCAGGCCAGCTCCACAGAGCAGCAGGGAGAGCTGTATGACCTGGCTTTGCTATGCTATGGGGCTCAGCCCCAGTGCTGAGAGATAAGAGGGAGCCAGGGGAGAGAGACAACAGTATGGTGGGTGCTGCAGGGTTAGGAGAGGAGCCTGACCTCTTGCTGCAGACACTCTCGGGTCTTCCAGGGGGAGCCGTTGTGTGGTCACATAGCTCACAGGCTGGTGGCACTGGTTCCCTGCTGCCCAGATGCCTTGGTCTTCTGAAACTGGGCAGGAATTGAGATCAGACCATGCCAGGGTAGTACCCACTGGGGGCTTTTTTAGGTCTACAAAGCAGGAAAGCAGGGCAGCGTCCTCCCCTGCATGACCATGCACAGGCTGTGCCTCTGGTCTGCTTGTTCCCAATGTATTTCCCCTCCTGGCTTCCAGAATGTGCCCAGGCCTGAAGGAGCTGTGCACCAGCACTGGGGTGGGACAGGGAATCAAGGCTGGTCCAGTGTAGCTACATGCACTGCACAGCCCAACACAGAGGGAGCAGGATGGAACAACTGCTGCTTTGTACCCAGTTGTCCCAGATGGATGTCAGCACAGTTGCATGTTATGGGCAGGCTACAACAAATAGCTGCTTCTGTCTAAAGAAGCACCAAGGCACATAAATAACCAGCATCTAATATATACTACAAGGCAGTTCACCACAATACCATATAATAGGAAATAAAACAATATAATATAACGTAACCTAGCCTAACCTAACATAATATATAGGGGGAAAGGAGAGGCAGGGAGGGTGGTGAGGGCTGGAGAGGGAGGGGGCAGAACAGAGGGAGTAGCTTTCTGGTGCTGATTTTCTTCCCTCCATCGTACAGCCCCCACATCCACTCCTTCATGCTTGATGTCCTGCGGACCAGGTCCTGAAATACAAAAAGGCAACAGAGAAACTTTCAGCAACTTCCCAGGTGGCAGAGGAGGGAGAAAAAACAAAGGGTGATGTATAGGGGGGTGCAGAGACCACCACACAGCTAGAATCACTTGTCAGGACCCTTAGCAAATACTCTGAGCACAGCCTTGCTGTCCCACAGGGCACCAGCCCATCAGAGCTGTCTTCACCCATCCATCCTGCCCAGCTGCCTAGAAGTTCGTCCTGACTAACATCAGCTGAGTCACAAGAGTAGAAACTTCTACCAAGGAGACAGGGTGGACCCCACAGTGTGCTGGGGTTCCCACAGCACTGACACTTGCTGCCTGCGTGGGACATATGTTGGAAATCCAGTCTCTAGCAGTGGGAACTGTCCCCAGGGGTAGGGCAAACAATGCCCCCATGCAGTGAGGAAGATTGCCCACGGTGCCAAGAAGAGGCAAGTACCAAACCCTAGGCCCTCTCCCCACTGAGCTCTACCCAGCAGTCACTGGGGCTCTACTGTTCTTGCATCTTACCAGGAGGGAGCTGGGGGCCGCGGGTCACAGTCCGTGTTCCCAGAGAGGTGTGGGAACTGCCATAGTACAGCCGTAGAATCATCTTCAGTGGCTGCAGTGAAAGGCATCGTGACATGGCATCAGTGAGAGAGAAGAAAACTCATGGGATTAAAACCAATACAAAACCATGGCCGCACCCTGATCCCAACGGGGCGGCACCCCCGGCAATGCCCATGGCTGTGCCTGGGTGAGTGCACTGCTGCCAGTGAAAGCTGCTGTCTGTTGCTAACCCTCACTTCCATCCAGCTATTCGTTCCCGGTCCCTATTCCAGGGTTAGGCCCCCTAAACCTCTCACTGCTGCTATCAATTCCTGCCCAGGGCCCCTTCCCTAGAAGATGTGTCCTAGAAGACTTCCTCTGAGTCCCAGCTGTGGGGCTCCTAGGTGTCAAGAGATATCTCTGGTGAGTAACACAAGACATGTCTGAGGGGAGAGGTGATGGAGCTGCCTCCAAAACTCAGCCATCTTGTGTGAGCGCAGCCACTTCTGCTTTACACAAAGTTCCCATCACTGTAAATAATTTCAGGGCTTGGAAGCCCCCAATGCATGTGCTTCTGGAGATAATCTCTGTACAGGCCAGAGGCTGCACAAAGCAGTTGCTGTAAGGGGATACTGGGAAACTTAAGAGGAGACCAACCATAGAAAGCAGATTTCGGATGCTGCACCAAGCTGCACAGTTCTTGCCTGGAATCTGGAAATAAAATACAAATTCTTGCCGATGGACTACCAGATCTCAAAAGTGAAAAGAAACATTCACTAGTAACTTCATGTGAACAACTTAAAACATAAAATCGTAGAGAAGTGGGGCTGGAAGAAGGGACCACCAGAGGTCACAGCCAGTCCAGCCCCTGCCTGAGAGAGGAACATCCCTATCCAAACCATCCCATACAATCCATCATCTAAACTGTACATCAGACTGCCCTCAACCCTGACATGACGCAAGACCTAACACCCTCACCTGCCACAGGTGAAGCAGGAGAACCATGGCAGCCAACGTCCTGCTTCTATGAAATGTTATCAATATACACTTGAGAGATCTTGCATACAAGTCACACTCCCCACTACAGAGGAAGGAACCCCGCACCCCGACAGACCATACCAATCTCACCACAGGGTAAAATTCTTTCCTGACCCCAAATGTGGCGTTGGTCTGATCCTAGGCAGATGGGTAAGACCCTCTAGCCAGGAGCCTCTGGCTTTGGTCCCAGCAGGAGCATTGGCACAGCACAGTCAAGGTCCCCAGCCATAACACCCTCAAGGCACATATGTCCCAAAACATAACACCTTCACCTGCCTGTCTCCCCTGACTTCATAAAGAGGAAGAACAATCTGAGTGGCCTCAAGCTAATTCAATTCCCTTGCAATACACTTGAAGCTGAGATGACATGTAAACATATTCCAGCCCAGCACATGAAAGGGCAATTTCAGATACATCCTTACCACACGGGCCATTGCTGGAGTGCAGAACTGGAAAATCTGTTACCACTAACAGACATGATACCTTTTGCAATGGCTCCAAGACATGCTGGATCCTCCCCTTCCCAGTGGGTCGAAGCTGACCAGGACTCCAAGTTTTTCCTGTCTGGAAAGTTTAACATGATGTTACTGGCAGAACTGTGAAGTCCAAGAGGTGCCCAGGAGGCCCGCTGTGTTAGGACTCGGGCAAGAGAAGACTGTGCACCAACCCAGCACTTCCACTCCCAAGGGATGCAGTTGGGAAAGGTGGAAAAATACAGGAGCTACTGCATGAAGAACATCTCCACAGGAGCTTTAGGATTTCTGTTCCAATTGTATGATAAACAGCTGACAAAAGCTTCCCAGTTGCTCGGCAGTCTCACCTACCCATTAAGGCTGCCATGCTCTGCCACCTGATCTTGCAGGTTCCAGGCTTGGAGACATTGGCTAATAGCCCCTAGGCAGAATGGGGTTTTCTACATGTCCGTACAAAACATGAATTATCTCAGTGGGAACCTCTGAGAAAGGCAAAAGCTGCAAAGGGACATTCATGGACAAAGGTTCCTGCATCATGAGTCTAGAGGAGGCCGGGGAACAAACCTCTGCTTCCAGCAGTACCAAACGTCTGATCTTGCATCACAAGGTTGGCTTCCCTGGCAGTGGGGCCAGGGTGAGTGATAGCACTGGCATGGTGTCATATGGGAATTGGAGGGCACATTGTATTTCCATCACCTTCTCTCTCTGTCCATTCTGTCCATTTGACTAGAAGTTGATACTTGGGATACTGTAAGCATCCCAAGAATCAGAAACTCCTGTTAGGGAGACAGGGTGGGTCCCATGGGTTTCCGTTCCCACAGCACTGATAGGTGCTGCCTGCTAGGGACACTTGTTGGAAATCTAGCTTCAAGCAGTGTGAAGTGTCCCCATGGGTAGTGGCCTGAAGGGATCCTAGCCTGGGTTCAAAGGCACAAGTGGACAGCTGGGAGAAAAACTCACCTCTGCCTGCCCTGGCTTCTTCCCAGACATGGCATCATCCTTGGTTCATGCCCTCTGAAAAGATCAAGGCCATAAACAAAAGGTACTTTCCACCAGCTAAGGTGGTTGCTGATCAAACAAGGGGTCCCTCCACCTCCAGGCCTTCAGCTTTTCCGTGAGGAAAACCCCTTGAGTTTGCAGATTCTGCCCAGGGCCAAGTGATCTTCTGGTTCTGCCTTGGTCTCCACTTGAGCTCAGCCCAGGTCCTCAGCACGGCAGGGGAGCCCCAGCCCTGCCTCTCTCAGCACAAGAGAGGGCTCGCGCACACATGGTGTCTGGGGGGAAACTGGGTGCTCAGGCAGCAGCTGTCCCAGCAGCAGAACAACAGCACATCTGTGCAAAGGGCTCATTTGCTGGAAGCAGTGCGGCTTCTAAGTACCAAGAGATCTGGCTGGGGAGCAACACAGGCCTAGTCTGAGGGCAGACGCTAGGACCACACCAGCCCTTTCAGGTTGGGGTGGGGGATGAAAAGAACTAACCAGTGCTGGTGTCTCCCGCTGCCACAGCTGCTCACTTTTGAAGGGTGCCAAAGCACCTGTTCCACCCTGCCACGCTCCCCTGCAGCGGGTTGACCCTGCTGGACGCTGCCAGATGCACCTTGAACATCATATTACTAGTTGGACCTTGAGACATTGCAACCTCAAAGTACTGAGACAGAAAGGTATCCAACGCGACAGCAAAGATTTCCCAAGATGCAAAAAGGAGGCACACACCAAGCCCCTAGGTCCTCTCGAACCTGGGCTCTGCCACCAAGCAGCTGTTGATGTCTTACTGTTATTGTGTCTTACCGGGAGGGCACCGAGAGGTCGTCTGTCCAAAATCCTTTTCCTGGGAGGGCATGGGTACTGCCATGGTACAGCCCCCAGAAGCATCTTAAGTGTCTGCAGTGAAAGACATGGTGACATGATGTCAGTGACGGAGAAGATGAAGCATTTGATTAAAACCAATGCAATGCCCAAGCCACAACCCCACTCCCAGTGACAGTCACCCCTAGCAATGCCCCTGGATGTGCCTGGGTGAGCACTGAGACAGCTCTCAAGTAGGACGCAGTCAAAGCTGCTGACTGTTGCTAATGAGCATTTCCATCCAGCCCTTCACTTCCTGGTCCTCCTAAACCTCATGCACCTGCTATCAGTACCTCAAGTAGGTCTCCCACCACCTCAGGGTTACTGATGCTCCTGATCCAGGCCACAGCCACCCCAGGCAGGAAGAGCCCTGTGCCCTTTCACTGGGAATAGCTCTGAGGGGATATTACAGGTCAGATTCAGCAGAGCCCTTGGACAAGGACAACTCCTAGATCCAAAGTGTTTTCCTACCTGCTAGCGAGATGCCATGGGATGTATTCATGGCACCTTTCCAGCCTGAAGTGGGGGTACTTAGCCTGCCCGGTGCTCAATTGCTGCATTTTGTAACTTCACAAACAAAGCATTTCTGTTTAGACCCTGCAATCCTTGCCACGGGGCTGCGTCCCACTCACCTGAGGAAAAACCATGGACTGGGCCTTGTCACTAAGCCTGATGCATGGGATTTAAGGAGTAGAACAGAGGGTATTTCAAACCAGTTATGTCTTGTGTGGATTGATAGTATTGCAGAAGGCTGCCCCTGAGACCCAGAGTAAGCCTCAGTCCTCAGCTGTCTACTGCTCCATGAGCCCAACTGCTACCAGTCTTGTCCTTAGCCACTATATCTCCTGAGAGGCATAAGTGGCTCCATCTGTCCCTGTAGCCATACCCATGCCTTGCAGGTGGTACTTTATATCACTTCAGGGGGTCCCTGGCTCCATCACAACACTTGGACTGCTCAGGCCTCAAACCTTTGTTGGGGCTTCAGCCTTCGTGGCTTTGGTCCCTTTTCTCTGGCTGTGCTCCCTCAGCCAAGGTCCATGGCCTTGGACTTCAGGTTCTGGACTTCAATCCCGTCTTGCTCTTCTCAGCCCCCTTAGGCCCCTGACCCTGGTCTTGCCCATCTTGGGCTACTTGGGCCCCTGGCCCTGCTCTCAACCACCTTGAGCTGCTTGGTCCCCTGGCCCTAGCCCTGGCAAAGCTGCTGCCTTGCATCCCCACCCCCAGGGTCCCTGACCCAGGCTGGGCTGCTCTCATGCTGCTCAGGCCCTTTAAGATCTCTCCCCTCTGCACAGCTCTATGCTGGGTGCCTCGCAGGTGCCCCCGTGACTTCCATACCACCCCCATAGCCACAACCCAGTCCTCTAGTCTTAGTGTAACACAAGTATAAGCAAGCAGCTTCCCAAGCTAAACTTTACCCTCACTCTGGGTCAATGCCCCACCACAAGGCATACCTCCCTTTAGCTAGGCTGACCATAACAAGATCATGGACATCCGGGACATTGCCCCAAACCTCTCCTCCCGCACTCTCACAAGCTGGCAGGGGGCTGGGTCGCCTTTAGGTGGGCAGCTGTTCCTGGCTGCTGCCTGCTAGCTGGGTTGTGCCACTCAGTGCCGTTCTGACTCCCTACCCTGCACCCCTGCATTTCCGAGGCACCCATTATAATTCTTCTCAGCCAGCCAGGCTGACCTCTTTAATCTGGGACTGTCTCAGCAAACCAGGCCAGGTGGTCACCCTTCCTTTAGCTGCTCTGTCTAGCACCCCTGGGTAGCTCGGGTTTCCATGGCACTGTTCCATGAGGCCTCTCTCTCCCAGGAGCTCCTTCTCCCTAGCATGCAGGGCAAGACTGCCCCTTTTGCCGCAGGCCCTGGGCTTATATACCTCTAAGCCGCACCCCTTCCGGTCATGTGGCTCACCAGCCACACACAGGGGTTTCCCCTTTTCCCCATGGCCAGCACGTGCTCTCCTGCTGCAGCTGCACACAGCCCACTTGGCCCGCTGCACCCTAATTAAAGTGACAGGAGCCTCTGGCTCCCTGCCACGCCATTGATCCACACAGGAAACGGGTGCTGAGGGCGTTCCCTCTGACCTGATGATTTATTCTCTGACCAGGAAGATGAGCTGGAGAAAGATCCAGTCTGACAATGGAGGAGCAAAATGTTGGGAACACAGAGGAGAGGAGAGGAGAGGAGAGGAGAGGAGAGGAGAGGAGAGGAGAGGAGAGGAGAGGAGAGGAGGGCTGGCCGCCTCTCAGCAGAGGGTCACACAGCCCTGGGGCCCAGCACTGCCAGCGATGGGCCCTTCTTATTCCCATACCCAAGCCGAGGAGGTCTCCACTACTACCACGTGAATTCAGCTGCACTCTGCGAAGCAACTGTTTTGCCAGTGGTGGTCTCTCTTCTGTGAATCGTACTGACCAGAAGCCCAGGGGTCCTGGACACGGCTGCCTGGGGCCCCATGGAAAACAGTCCCAGCTGTCCACCTCTAAGGCGAGGCAGTGAAGGTAGGAAAAGCCCCACATTTCTCTCACTGCTCTCTCTGGAAAAATGTAACGTGGTATTTTCCCTAAACATTTCTCTTACTTCAGCAGATGTTTTGGGGGACTCAGCCAGGCTCCCCCTCAGGGCTGATCCAAAACGCCCACAAGGTAGCAAACAAATTGCTCTCCGAGCTCGTCTCCTGTGCCATTGGCAGGCCCTGAGTGGAGAGAGGGGGTTAGCTGTGTTAGACTGGACTCGGGCAGAAGGCAGCGCAGGGGTCTGTATTTCAGACTACTAGAGTTGCAAGTCAATGCTTTCACATGGAGATGGAGTTAATTGTCACGTGCACGTGAAATCAAGGCTGTTACAGGCATGATGGCATGACCGATTTCTTGGCACTAAGCTTTGTTGCCAAACAGTGCCTATTAGGGCTAAGCAAAGCAGTTTGCGATGGCATTTCGAAATCCTCCACTTGCATGGCCTAAGAAACTGGGGAAAAGGAAAAAACAGAAGTAAAGCCTCCCTTTGGTATTTTTGAAGTGAGATGGTTCACACTATACCTGCAAACTATATTTCTGCTTCAGTCTTTACCTGAATGTATTTGTTTTGAAATACATCTCCCCAAATTCAAATGAAATGCTTCAAGTACACACCAACTGCTGAAACTTCCTTAGCCTGACGAAGGGTTTTTGAACTTGAAAGCTTGTTTAATAACTATTCTCCAACTATTTGGGTTGGTCTAATAAAAGATATCAAATTCACCCAAGGAACCTTGTCTGCCTCATTCAAGCAAAACATTCGTTGCCTTCTTAGCTTGCCTTGGCTACTGCCTGAAAAACCAAATCCTCAGACACTTGCCATGGTCACAGGGGTGAGATTTCACTTTACAGATGAACAGAAATGGGATTATTTCCCTCAGAGGAAGTAGCATCTCCTCTAGTTCAAGGTCTCCGTATCCCCAGACACCTGCTGCTCTGCTTTCTTTCCAGGCAACATTCCCAGAAGACCAGTTGAAATGCTAAGGAAGAGAACAGCCCAGGTAGGGGCTAAAAATCAGATAATGCCCACAAATAAGGGACTGTGCATCGCACCTTGAAAGGAGGAGGGGCATAGTTAAAAAGGGAGCTTGCCACACTATGGATTCTCCTTACGCCTGGAGACAAGGAGTCGCCACAGGCAGAAATAGAGTCTACCGACAAGTGAGAGCAGCAGGCAGCTGTCGCCTGAAAGGGCGGCCGGGATACCTGGGAAGGAGTTAATGGAGTGGCCTGGCCATCTTTGGAAGCAGGCTCTTGTTTTGCCAGAGTCTGAAAAAAGGAAACCCAGGTAGTCAGACAGTCTTCCAAGGGTTTTGTGGCTCCAGCAAAACTCAGCATCAGTCAAACACAGAACACAAGTAAATCACACATAATAAACTGAAGCAAAGCCAGAGACAGTCGGTTCTGTTTGCTCTGTAAGGAGAGAAGGAGTAAGCCAGCAGTAAAGAGTGGGCACAGCCAGGTGTCAGTCCTTCCTAGGGAACGCCTCTGTGGGCACAACACCTTCCCCAGGCTGTTTCCCTCAGGGGGGTTGTAACTGGTCAAGCAGTTTCCAAAACTTGCTCCCACAGGAATGGCTCCATCTCTGCTCCATCAACTCAGGTGAGATTGTGCCATTAAACCAAGGGGATTCACTAGAAACAATTCCAGCCACTGCTACAGCTTTACCCAGCCGACAAAAGCCTCCTCGCTGTTTGGGAGTGTCACCCACTGGGTGCCTATGCACCTGCTCTGACCCGCTCTATTTAGAACCCAGCTGAGTGACTCTGGCCAAGTCCTGGAGGGCCGACCGCCTTGGATGGCATTAACGGTGGTGCAATGAAGCTGCTTTCTGGCTGGGGCCCTGGATGAGGTCAGAAAAGTTATTTAAAGTTGCGGCCACTTGGCCTGATCCCTCTTCTTGTTCCTGGGGTGCTGAAGTCTGAATGCTGATTTGGGAGCCAGGAAAGCCTGATACCCATGGGCGGGGGGCGGCGGAGGGGCACCCCTGCTCTTCACTGATGAAGCAAACTGAAACAATGTGCAGGACAAGCCTCAGGGACAGCGAGAGAAAATCTGTCTCAGGGCTTGAGACCTCTGTTCTCTCCCTCTGCTTTCTGGGTTTTTGAGTGGGATGAAGCTGTGTGAGGGACATCAATCCCTGCAGCAAACTGGCCAAGGTTGAAACCTGGCGTGAATCCAAAACACCATAAAACCAGTGGAACGTATTCTTTTATTAGTATAATGAGATGTCCAAAAGGTGAACAAAATCTCAAACTAAAAGTCTAAAAGACTCTCAAAAAAAATTAAAACAGCAGTTAAAAGCTGTTCGGGAAAAATTGGCTGCTCCCCCAAATTACACGCCGGCCACTGCACCAATGTATCCAGGATTGCCTGGGGTGCCCCCACTGCCAAAGCCAGCAAAGAATATCCTTAACTTTTGTTCGAACCCTGCTCTCCTGAAACTCCCACATCAGCAACAACCGGTTCAACATCAGGCTGTAGCCCAGGCTGGTAACCCATTAGCTGAAGCTCCTTTGGTAAACTCATCTATGGAGCTTACTAGTCCAAACTCATCCACCATACCTGCCACTCAATCATCACCAGTGTGGCAATTTACTCCTGGGTCACAACCCACCACAGGTGTATTTAGAAGAATGAGAATAGGCACGGAAAGATCTGCCATTAATCTTAGATCCCGGGATGTAAAAATTCTCCCCCTAAGACAAATGCCAGGCATTGGCACCAATGGACAAAACATAGTAACCGTGCATGCACCCTGGACTCCAGGTGATCTCTACAATTTAACTCAAAAATTCCCCAAAATCAGGGAAGACCCAGAAAAATTTCAGGAAGAATTGCAGACTGTTATAAATTGTTATAATCCAACATGGGCTGACATTAATCAGCTCATGCGATCCATTTTGCCCAAGGAAACTATGCTGCGTCTGTACACTACCAGTACTTGGCCAGATCAAAACCCAGGGACTGGCCAAGACTTTATTGACAAGAGAAATGCTTTGGTTCAGGCAGTTCTCACAATTTGCCCAAAAAAGGCAGACTGAACCAAAATAAATACCTGTAAACAAAACAAAAATAAACACCCCAGTGACTATTTGGAACTCCTCAAACAGGCATTTGAACGATATTCAGGAATGGGTGACCCGGTCGAAAATGCTAAACAAGCAATAGTGGCAGCATTCGTCCAGGGACTTAACCCTAAAATTGCTGAGAAAATTCAAACAGTAATTATTGGCTGGGAAACTAAAGATTTGACTGAAGTCCTTGCTGCAGCTAACCATTTTCATAACAAATTGGAACGGTTCAAAGACAATGCTGAGTTTAAGTTAATGGCCTTACAGATTTCTCAGTTGCAGGGTCCAGGTACAGGAAGGGGACGAGGATGGGGAAGGAGAGGCCCCAGTAGATTTAGGGGAAGAGATAGATCCTCGGGCCCACAAAACCCAGGCTATGGGAACCAATGTCATTATTGCAAGCAAGAAGGACATTGGAAATCAGAATGCCCCAACCGCCCCGGCCAAGGACCCAGCCCCCAGCCCCCACCTCCTCTTCCTGTCAGTTTTCCCAGTGTTGAATAGGACAGCCTGAGGGACAGTGACATCATCGCTCCTTTGCTTGCTACTAACCAATCTGGTCCCTTTGTTGAATGCCTTATTTCTGGTAAACCTGTCTCCTGTCTTGTTGATACCGAAGCTTCCCGCTCCACACTAAAGGCTACTGAATTTCCTTTCCTACCTCATTCCCCTGAAACTGTAAATGCTGTCGGTATAGGCGGACAGCCTATCCCATATCCCATCTCTGAACCTGTCTCCATCTCTATTGGCCCTTTGTCTGAAAATCATGCCTTCCTTCTTAGCCCCTGTGCACCTGTCAACCTTCTTGGAAAGGATTTGCTGTGTAAACTGGGATGCATGATTTATTGTAGCCCAGATGGTGTTTACCTTGAGGTACCGGAACACAGGGAAACCGAGCTTGTGGCTTTGCTAACCCAGGAGTACTCTGATCCTGACACTTCCTACTTGCAAGAGGAACTGTTGGCACGAGTACCTCCACAGCCGTGGTCCACCCATACAAATAAAGTGGGGCACATGCTAAGTGCTGAACCAGTGCATATCACCCTGAACCCTGCCAAGCCACTTCCTCGTGTCCCACAGTACCTCATCTCAAAGGAAGCTGAGGAAGGGATCAAGCCTGTCGTTTCCTCAATCCTTGAGCAAGGGATTATTGTCCCAACATGCTCCCCTTGTAACACACCTATCCTACCTGTCAAGAAACCTGGTAAAGATACTTATCGCTTTGTGCAAGACCATCGAGCTGTAAATGCTGCTGTTTTACCCGCTTTCCCCGTGGTCCCTAACCCCGCCACTTTTCTTTCCTGTATCCCTTCAGATGCTACATATTTCACAGTAGTGGACCTTTGTTCTGCTTTTTTCATTATCCCCATTCATGAGGATAGCCAGTATCTGTTTGCATTTACTTATCAGGGATTCCAATATACCTGGACAAGACTCCCTCAGGGATATACAGAGTCCCCCACTCTGTTTTCCCAGATCCCAAAGAAGGATTTGGATCCTATCATGTTCAAAGGTGGGGTCCACCCTTGTTCAGTATATTGATGATCTGTTGTTAGCCTCACCCACTTTAGAGGCCTGTAAGCAAGATACTTTGACACTCCTCACAGCCTTAGCTCAAAAAAAAAAAAAAGCCACAAGGCCTCAAAATCTAAATTGCAGCTCTGTAATTCTAAAGTACACTATTTAGGGAAAAACTCAGCACATTTCTGATTCCCGTCTTACTAAATATGAAAACTTCTACTGTCAGCTGTAAATGTAACCTTAAATCACTGTTCAATTCTGAATCCTGCCTCACTTCTGCCAATCGCCTCTGATGGTGAGCCTCATGATTGCCTGTCTGTCACAACTCAATTCTTAACCCCTCGAACTGACCTCAAGGACATGCCTATCCCAAACTCTGACCTTGTTTTGTTTGTTGATGGTTCCGGTCTTAAAAATTATGCAGGCAAATTAGTTGCGAGATATGAGGTATGCACTCAGTATGCTGTTTTGGAAGCCTATTCTTTACCCCAAGCTCGTTCTGCTCAAGTTGCTGAACTCATTGCTTTAACACGAGCTTGCATTCTTGCGAAAAATCAAACCACAACCATTTATACTGACTCTAAGTATGCTTTTGGTGTTGTTCATGATTTTGGACAAATCTGGAAACAAAGGGGTTCCTCACTTCATCAGGGACCCAAATCAGTCATGGTTGTTATGTAAAAGCACTCTTAGAAGCTGTTCAATTGCCTTCTGCTATTGCTCTTGTTAAATGTAAAGCTCATGAGAAACCCTTTAATAATGTCACACGAAGAAATGATCTGGCAGACCGTTCTGCCAGAAACGCGGCCCTTTCTGGCCCACAGGCTCCTGACTCTGGTCTTGTTTGTTTTTCAGCAGACCAGTCTCCTTTGGCTAGCCTTTCAAGTCTGGCCCTTCTTCAAAATCAGGCCCCAAAAAAGGAGATAGCTGGCTGGCTGCGTGCAGGATGTTCACTGCACCCCGACTCTCTCTGGCGCTCCCCAGACGGCCGCCTGGTGGTGCCTAGAGAGCTTTTGCCATATCTTGCTCATTTAACCCACTCTGTGGCCCATACAAGCAAAGGGGGAATGATTGCTACAGTACAAAGAGATTGGTTTGCCCCAAATTTTCCTTCCATGGCACAACAGTACTGTAGCTCCTGTCCCATCTGTTTAGCTCCCAACATTGGGCAACGGGTAAAAAAGACACCTGCAGCCCATCCCCCTCCATGGGGACCGTTTGTAAATCTGCAAATTGATTTCGTGCAGCTACCTAAGTGCTGTTCTTATGAGTACATTCTTGTTATTATTGATGTGTTCTCTGGATGGGTGGAAGCCTACCCATGCGCACATGCTGATTCCATCACTGTAGCAAAGAAATTGCTCAAAGAATTCATCCCTAGATTTGGATTGCCCCTCACAATAGATAGTGACCGCGGCATCCATTTCACAGGACAGATAGTAAAAAACATTTGCCAAGCACTCAACATACAGCAACACCTACACTGTAGTTATCATCCACAATCAAGTGGTGCTATAGAACATAAAAACTCTGATTTAAAAATGCGCATTTCGAAAATTTGTGCTGAAACAGGCCTCAAATGGCCTGATGCCCTGCCCATTGCTCTTATGCACATTAGAAACACTGTTAACAGAAAACATGGCCTAACCCCTTATGAAATACTCATGGCACAACCCATGAGGATGCCAGCCACACCACCTGTTGCCCCACACCAGACAGACCTACAATTAACTGATGAAACTGTACTAAATTATTGCAAGGCATTAATGAAGTATGCCAGGTCGGTTCATTCACAGGTCCAAAAAGCCTTACCTCAACCACTGGATGTTCCCTGTCAGAACCTCGAACCAGGAGATTGGGTCTATGTAAAGGTCCATCAACGGAAAAACGCACTTCAACCCAGATGGAAGGGACCTTTCCAGGTACTTCTGACAACTAATACTGCTGTTCGTTGCCAAGGTCACCAAACGTGAACTCACGCCTCGCACTGCAAGAAGGTATCACCTCCATTGGACCCCAAAGCAGCTGAATTCCAACCAAGGTTGGGGCCTTTCCCTGAGGCCAAGGACAAAGACCCTCAGGACCTCACTCAGGCAAGTGAGGAGCATCAGGGTGCAAGTGCTAGTAACCTCTCCCCTGAACCCAACACCTCAGCCCAGCCGGATTCATCAGTTAAAGAACAAAGATATCATCTCCGGCCTCAAAGAAAGTAAATGCTCCCGTTCGGAAGATCACCACCTCGATCAAGACCAAGAGCCAACATTATCAGTCCTTTAGGTAACCTGAGCCCAGAGGACAAAGACAGACTTTGGCTGCCATCCTGAGTTTGGCTGGATAGCAGCTGAATTTGGTCCGTCCTATACAATGCATGTCAACCAAAAGTGTTGACATGCATTGTATAGGTGTTAAAACAAGGAGATGAGAGACAGAATCCAAACGCCAGCATGGATCCTATGGGGCTGCTCTCTGTCTCGGACGGCCGGAGCCTACTCGAGGTGATATACAAATTGCTTGGTCGTTTGGGCGGGCTGGTGAATGGAGAGGCAGACAAAGCGTATTGGTTGCAAAAACTTTACTTACGCTGCTAGTAGCCGCGACGCAGGTGGTCCGGTCACTTAAACAACTGCACAAGTTGCTCCAGCTCGCAAGGCTCAGGCCAGCGAATCCGTCCACAAATTAAGCTGGCAGGGAAAGGGTACATCGAAGGATTGCGCTCGGCGACGGGGAGAAGAATCGATAGGTGATCAGGCTATCGATCCGCTTAGCCGCAAGTCAGATATCTTTAGCAAGTTCTCCGACTTGGGCAGAAGTCGCACAAAATTTTATACGGCTAACAAGCCAATTGCTAGATGCCACATAGGAATAATTTAGAACTGGCCAATAGTGGGACACAAATTTGCATGTGAATGGCAGGAACTCTCTTGCACCGGGGGTTTTCTGTTGCAGGAGAAAACGTTTGCTGTGCACAGAGACTCTCATGTGGCGGGAAAATTCCATCGTGCCGAGGCACCAAAATCATTGGGTTGACACTCTCCAGCTTTGAGTGTGGGTCATAGTCGGTGACTTAGCTGGCATTCTGAAAGCGATCCCTCCCATGGAGAAGCACCGTCCTTTGGACGGCTGGGTAAGAATTGTAAATCTCTATCCCTTGGGAGTCTCAACGCTGCTCAGCTGAGCATGGGGTTAGTGCTGAGTTACCAGGGGAAGACTCAGATATTTGTTATTTTCTTCTAAGACCAGGAAAATAATCCCTAGCATGTAATTCATTAAAAGTATTTGGAGCCTTCTGACCATAATGCTCTGTGAGTAGTTCAAAATTACCCTGAGATCTAGCCACTTGAATTTAAAAGGGATGGGGAGAAATGAGAGATGGGCTAAAGGTGAGCAACACAAATGATAAAAGGAAGGCAACTTAGATGAGGAGAAGTTGAAAGAAATGGGCATATTTTTCTTGCAGAAAAAGATGAGTAAGGTGGGGGTATGATAACAGTCTTCAAATATTTGAAGTGCTACCCTAAAGAGGAGGGAGAAGAACTTTCTCCCACAGTGCAGAGAGTAGGGAAGGTAGCCATGACTTTAAAGTGCAGCAAATTAGGTTTAGAGTGTGTATCAGGAAAATACTTCCTAGTGGAATAGACTGCCTAGTGATGTTGTGGAATCTCCTTCATAGGAAGTGCTCAGGAAGGGTTAGATGAGTGCCGGCTGAGGAGTAGCAATGCCTGGATTACGTTCTGAAGGGAATCCCAGGTGATCCACACACACATCTCTCTGGGACCACGAGAATGTCTCTGCAGTCCAGAGCAGATAAAAACTGAAGATGTTGTTCAGCACTAGGAGAATGAAGCAAAGCTCCACAACCAGATTGGCTGGGAAAAGGGATTAAAGGAGACAGTATACGTTTATGGAATAGGAAGATAAAAATGAGTTTCCAGTTAGAGCAGGGCTGATCATTATTTGGGCTGGAGGGCCACTTCAGGAGTTTTGGTGAGCTGCTGAGGGCCATGGTGGCGGGGTGTGGACTTGGACCCCCATCACACTGTCCAGCCTGGCAGAAGGGGGGAGTCTGGGGTCCGGGAGATGCCAATTGATCCTATGAGGCCCTGGGGCTATTCGTCTGGCACCCACCACCAGGGGTACCAGACAGACCAGGTGGGCAGCATCTCAATGCAGACTGGCCTAAGAGTCTCACGGGCAGAGCGTGTTCAGCTGGGAGGATGGGATGGGGTTATGGGCAGGTGGGGAGTGGCATCTGGGAGCAGGTCGGGCATTCAGAGCCAGGGCCACGGCCATAGGATGGTGACAGCCTGGGCCCGGGGTCCAGGTCCCGGGAAAGACCCATGATCCATTCTCTGCACGTGTCTGCAACAGATACCATCTCTTGGGAGGTTGGATCTGGTCCATGGGCCATATTTTGCCCACTCCTGAGTTTGGGTGTGTGATATATTCGGGGGGTGAGGGGTAGTTGCAGTCTGCAGGTTGCAATGCAGAATGAACTTGTTTGGTTTTCTCATGTTTCTGGCTGCCACATGGAGTTAGGAAGGATTTTTTTTTCTTGTCCGGCTACAGGTGTCAGTTTCTTAATTTTTTATGTCACTTTCCTCAGAAGCAATGGGTGTTGTCTACAACCTGGGTTGTGGGTTTTGACTTGGTTGTGCTGATGCTTCTTCTGGAGCTGAAGTTGGTGCTCTGAGACTCTTGCTACTGTACTCAGGGTCAGACCAATCATCACAATTAGGATCAGAAAGGACTTCTAGCCCTTGGTCATATTGAATGGAATATGGGGGTTTGGCCTTCTTCTGTATCGGGGGAATGATCCTCTTCCTTGGATAACTTAAACATTGTTTAAGAAACTACTTTCTGTCCTTGTAGTAACAAGACACTTACAATACCCTTGCCCTCCGCTTTCCCTAGGATAGGTGAAAGAATGATTATGCCTGACAGTTGTGTGTGAGGGTTGTTTCTTAAGTCTTCAAGAATAGTTTAGGAAAAGACTAACCTAAAATGGCTTAGATAGGGATGATCCTGGTTCAAGCAAGGGGTTGAACTACACGTTCTCTACTTTTCTATGTTTATAAGAACCTGGGAACCCTGCTGTACTGCCTCTGAAGTTTACTATACCAGTTAACAGAGCCATCCCGGGGGGGTGGGGGGCTGGGAGGGGGAATCAGGGCAACCATCCCAGGCCCTGCACTTCGGGGGACCCCACAGAGCCGGGTGCAGTGGCCACAGCCCCTCCTAGCCCCACTCTGCGCCGCCTCTGCACACCATTTCCCCGCACTGCCAGCTTCGCATCCAGCCACTCAACCCCCTCCCATGCTAAAGATTGTGTGCTGTCCAGGGCATGCAGGGCAGTGCTACAGCACTAGATTTACCCCAGGCCCTGCACCCCGCTAGGGTCAGCTCTGCCAGTAAACATCTCCTTTTTAAAGCTGTTGGGGTTATGGTGTTGTATGAAAGAAGCAGAACATCAAGTGCCTGCCATGGAGAAATCTCAAACTGTTACCTCCACAAGGCTTCAGCTCCTAGTCAATAAGGTCTCTGTCATTAAGAAAGGACCCAAGGCTGAGCAGGAAAAGCATTGTCCTGGGAAAAACCTAGGGCATGAACAAAAGTAGCATCTGACGTGGTCCAGATTATCCTGGTATTTGTCCTGGATCAAATAAGTTGTGGCACCATTGTGTACACACATCACTCTTCCAAGCATCGTCCCACAGCATTGCTGCTTCTCCATTAGTAGGTAGACAGTGAGAGCTCAAATTCCAGCATGCCTCATTCAGGGATCCTGGTTTTCTCAAACTGTTTCAAATTTGCAAATTCTCTGATGAAACTCCCCCAGATCTGTGTTTTTCCATGATTTCAATGAAACACCACTATATATGTAGGTTTCAGTTGAACATAATGTTTTATAGACATAATGACAATTTTAAATATACCTCTGACAACATTCAGGAAAAGATCAACGCCAAAAAGTCCAAAAAAAATCAGATTGGACACCTCACAGTGGACGAAACCCTAACCTTGACCGCAACATTGACTGCTTCAGGGAAAGAATGAACAATGAAATAATCGGCAACACACGCCACCACAACAACCTCTCTCTACCAGAGAAAAAGGCCATAGAATCTCTAAGATCTAACCACCAAGTAGTAATAAAACCAGCAGATAAAGGAGGAGCCATAGTTAGCCTAAACTCTGAGGATTACATAAAGGAAGCCAACAGACAGCTCTCTGACACCACCTACTACAAAGAAGTACAAGAAGATCCTTTTTCACCAAAAACTCAACAATACCATCAAATCATTTCCATCAAGACTACAAGAAAAACTACAGACCTTGATCCCCGCACTACCTAACCCGGGGACTTTTTACATGCTCCTTAAAATCCACAAACAAAGGAACCCTGGCAGACCTATCATATCCAACCATGGGACCCTAAATGAGGAAATATCAGGTTTCATTGAATCAATCCTAAAACCGCTCGTCACCCACAGAGCAAGTTTTGTACAAAACACTGCAGACTTTCTACGGAAACTTAAAAACATAGGCCACCTTCCCAGCAACACACTCCTAGCCACCATGGACGTTACCAGCCTCTATACCAACATCCCACACCAGGATGGCATCCAAGCCTGCCTTACATATCTACAGGAACAAGATTACAACTCAGAATACAGACCCAAAGATATTACTGACCTTATACACTTCATCCTCATACACAACAATTTCACTTTTAATAATCAACAGTTCCTCCAGATGATGGGAACAGCTAAGGGGCACTAAAATGGCCCCACAGTATGCCAACCTTTTTATGAGCCACCTGGAAGAAGACTTCCTCAAGAACTGCCCCATCAAACCCTTGCTATACTTAAGATATATCGATGACATCATCATTTGGACCAAAAACCTACAATCTCTGATTGAGTTCCATCAGAAATTCAACAATCACCATCCCTCCATCCAACTTTCTCTAGAATACTCCAACACCAGCATCTCCTTTTTAGACACGATGATCAGTATCCAGAATGATAAAATACAGACTTTGGAAGCCTACCAGTGCCTCAAACACTATAATGAAATAGATTCTAAGTACCTTTACATTTTGGCACTGAATTTCATAGATTTCATAGTGTGGAATCAGAAAAAATATATGCCTTAAACTTTGATTATTTTAGTTATAAGATGACATAACCGCTTTGTGTAGAATTGCTGGCTCGGTACAGTAGAACAGATAAGGGCAAGTGTTTGTTCTTTGTAACTCTTCTGCAAATGCTTCGCTCACCGCGGCCTTGAAGGTAGAAAAAAAGTATGTACAAAGTAGATTTCCAGGTGCAAGAAGGAGGTTTGTGAACTAACCTCGCCTCCCCCATAAATTCCCATCCTGATTACAGCAAAGAAATAATGAAGTAATATTATAGCCGCTTTTCATGCTAATTTCACTATATGATCACGTGAGTTGTAAGCGACAGTTAAAAAGTATATAAGCCTCCTGATTTTGCTCTTGGGGGGGGACCCCTTCCAAGTGCTTGGGAAATCCATGTCACTTTGGAACTCCCCCCTACAGCTGTAGTTTCTTTTGAATAAAAGCTTCTGCTGACCTGACCCAAAAGTACTCTGTGTGTGTTTCCACGACAATAGACATTAGGGCTGGAAGGGACCTTGGAAGATCATCAAGTCCAGCCCCCTGCCCAAAGGGCAGGAAGTCAGCTGGGGTCATAGGATCCCAGCAAGATAAGCATCCATTTTGCTCTTCAAGGTGTTCAATGTAGGCGCTTGAACCACCTCTGGTGGCAGGCTGTTCCAGACCTTGGGGGCTCAGACAGTAAAGAAATTCTTCCTTATGTCCAGCCTGAAACAGTCTTGTAGTAGTTTATGACCTTTTGACCTACTCGTCATCGCTTGGGGAGCTCTGGTGAACAAACGTTCCCCCAAATACTGGTGGTCACCCCTGATAAACTTTTAGGTGGCCATCAGGTCACCCCTGAGCCTGCGCTTTTCCAGGCTAAAGAGCCCCATGGCTCTCAGCCTGTCATCGTAGGGTCTGCTTCCCTGACCTCTGATCATGTGCATGGCTCTTCTCTGGACTCTCTCAAGCTTTTCCACATCCTTTTTGAATTGTGGAGCCCAAAACTGGACGCAGTGCTCCAGCTGCTGCCTCACCAAGGCCGAGTACAAGGGGAGAATGACGTCCCAGGATTTGCTTGAGAAGCATCTATGGATGCAAGGCAGCGTTTTGGTCGTTTGAGGGGTTTTACCATGGAAAAATCAGAGCTCACCCTGTCCCCTTTGCTCACTCGGACATGGGTCCAGCTGTGGCTGTCCCCCCCACCCTTTGTGGTGCTGAGCAGCCCTGCCATTCTGGTGCCCCACCCTGCTGCCTTCCCCCGGGGGCCTCTGTGGTACAGCGGGGAAGACCCAGCATGGGAGGGTAGAGTAGGCTGGGTAGGGAGGCTTAGTGCCACCGTCTGGAGCCCGACGCCTCCTGCTTGCCCCGCAGCAGCGGCGGGCACAACTCCATGCTGCCACCCCACTGCTGCTGGGCAGACTGGGGCACCTTGCTATGGCAGTGCAGAAGTCCCAGTGGAAGCAGAGCCTCACTGCCCCACTCTGCCTTGCCACCATGCTGGGTCCCACCTTCTCTCCCATGGAGGCCCCCTGGTGGGCAGCCCTGAGCCCACAGCAGGCAACTCATATCTACTCCATGCAAAAATATGGGGAGCATGTGCCCCCCATGCCTTCCCTTGGGGGCGTGTGCAGCGGTGAGGGAGTCAGGCTGCCACCTGCAACTCTGTCCCACTTCCTGCCCAGGGTCCTGGGGCTCTGCATTTACACCCCAAGGCCCAGGCCCCATGTAAACCAACCCGGCTGGGCAGCGCCTCCAGGACTGCCCAAATCCCTCCCTCCCTCATGGCAAGGGCATTAATCCCTCCACACCCAAACCTACCTGTGGGGAGCTGTGGGAACTGCTCTCCATGCTGGCTGGCTGCCATGTGCATGTGAGCATGAGCACATACATGTAGCACCCCTTGCTTGATCACATTCCTCCTGCTATTTCCTGTTTTGCTCCTTTAAAGAAGAAAATGCACATGTTTCTCCTCAAAATGAGAAAATAGGTGTTTTTCCAGATTTTTCCATGGCAAATAGAAAACTGAATCCCTATTTATAATGGTCCAGTGTCTGGGAATTCCCAGGGATTCCCCATCATGGCAGAAAGCACTGACTGGGTGGTCAGCTGGGTGGGAGTGACTAGGAGTGAATGCCCATCAGTTCCATTGTTACCATAACTTACTGTTCCTACCACTACTAGTCTGCTCCTACTGCCAAGTCTGCAAAAAGGACTTGTATGTGATCTCTCTCACCGCTCTCTTATTTAGTTAGTCTGTAGTGATGCATGTTAGGGCTGTGCAAAACAGCAGCGTTCTGCTTCGACTTCCATTTCTATGGAACAGTGTTTTGTTTTGAGTTTCATTTCATTTCAGAAGGACTGTTCCATTCTGTTTCCTTGCAATGGTTTCACTGTTTTGACATTTTGCCATAGGCTATAATGAGGAAGCACAAAACAGCCTATAACTTTGTCATTTCTTGCCTGATTCTGATGAAACTTACAGGGATGGTAGCCCCTTCTGAGGGCATGAAGCTTGCCAAGCTTCAAGGACATAGGTGCAGGGATTTCTAGGGAACTGCACCTCAAGCTGCTGACAAGCAGGAGCAGCATCCTGTGATCCAGCAGGCAGATTGGGGGCCTGCACTCTTGGGAGGAGTCTGGCAGAGCCCCCGCAGCCCTCCTGGGGGTGCAGGTGGGCCCCCAATTTGCCTGCTGGATCACAGGAGGCTGCTTCTGCTGCCTGGGACCCAGTGCTGGGGAACCGAGGCCGGCTGGGGGAGGCGCTTCCCACTGCTGGGCACAGATCCCAGCACTGGGATGCTGACTAGTGGCATCTGGGATGTTACTTTCTGGGGATGGTTGCTGTCCATGTCCAGGAGAGGCAAGGAGTCTTCAACTTGGACCAGCTCCAGCTTGGTCCATTTCTTGGGTCTGTGTGGGGGTGAGTTGGGCTAGCTGTGTACAGCCAAACAAGAACCAGTGCCATTAAAGTGGATGATGCAGGTGATGTCCATAATATAGGGGGCTGCACTATGACATGAACCAGGAAGTTGAGAGAGACATCCTCATACTACTTGACTTCCCTGATGCAGGCATCCTACTGCTGATGGCGACTGCTGACCTGGAAGGATGGATGAGAAGACCACCTGTGCTCCTCTGCTACATCATCCTCCAGTGCTGCCAGGGCTTTGTTTCTGTTCCCCAGTTGCATTGGGGAAGCAGTCACAGCCTCACGCTGCCTAGCTCTGGAGGTGACCGTCCTCCATTCAGCTGTCATAGATGTTAGGGTCAGAAGGGACCTCAATAGATCATCAAGTCCACCCCCATGCATAGGCAGGAAAGAGTGCTGGGTCTAGATGACCCCAGCTAGATGCTCATCTAACCTCCTCTTGAAGACCTCCAGGGTAGGGGAGAGCACCACCTCCCTTGGGAGCCCATTCCAGACTTTGGCCACTCTAACTGTGAAGAAGTTCTTCCTAATGTCTAGTCTAATTCTGCTCTCTGCTAGTTTATGGCCATTATTTCTTGTAACCCCCAGGGGCGCCTTGGTGAGTAAAGCCTCACCAATTCCCTTCTGTGCCCCCATAATGAACTTATAGGCAGCCACAAGGTCGCCTCTCAACCTTCTCTTGCGGAGGCTGAAGAGGTCCAGGTGCCCTAGTCTCTCCTCATAGGGCTTGGCCTGCAAGCCCTTAACCATACGTGTGGCCCTTCTCTGGACCCTCTCCAGGTTATCCACATCCCTCTTGAAGTGCGGCGCCCAAAACTGTATGCAGTATTCCAACTGCGGTCTGACCAGCACCCGATAGAGGGGAAGTATCACCTCCTTGGTTCTGTTCGTCATGCATCTGCTGATGCACGATAAAGTGCCATTAGCTTTTCTGAACTTTGTCGCACTGACGATTCATGTTCATCTTGGAGTCCACTGGGACTCCAAGATCCTTTCCGCTTCCATGCCACCAAGCAGGTCATTTCCTAGGCAGTAGGTATGCTGGACATTTTTCCTCCCTAGGTGCAGCACTTTGCATTTCTCCTTGTTGAATTGCATTCTATTGTTTTGTGCCCATATGTCCAACCTGTCCAGGTCTGCTTGTAGTTGTTCCCTGTCTTCCAGTGTGTCCACTTCTCCCCACAGTTTTGTGTCAGTCCGCAAACTTGGACAGAGTACACTTCACTCCCTCGTCCAAGTCGCTGATGAAGACATTGAAGAGTATCGGTCCAAGGACCGAGCCATGCAGGACCCCACTGCCCACACCTTTCCAGGTCGATACCGACCCATCCACTACGACTCTCTGGGTACGACCCTCTAGCCAATTCGCTGTCCTGCGACTCTCCCGTGATGTCTCTGCGTTAGGTGTTTGGTCCTGCCTGCAGAGAATGAAATTATTCATCAGTCTCATCCTCTGCAGCCCTGATCCCCCGCAGCCTGCTCACCTCTGCCTTAAGTTCCCTCACCTGCCCCTCCAGGGCCTCAATCCAGGCACATGTGGGACAGGTGAGGGGACCCCCACCCACTTTGTTACCCCCCAGGCCTCAGAGGTCCTACCAGGCAACCCCCACAGACAGGGGGCTAGGGCACTGCCAACCCATCCAAGGGGTCTGTCTGGGTGGAGGCCTCGCAGGAGCTCCGGGCCAGAGGCAGCAGCAGGGCAGGGTCCTTGGCTGTGTCACCCCACCCCCCCGTAGTAACCCCTCTCCTCATTCACTTAACTGAAGTCTCTGCCAAGCTCCCATTTACTCCTACATGATGTGTACTACTACCTATGAACTGGCCTGCAAACTGCTCCCCTGTTGGCAGTCCCTGTTCACTAGCTCCCTGGTCACCTGGGGAGTCTCCTTTCATACCCTTCTAGGCCTGGGCTGACTCAAGCCCAGGCAGCAATCACACAGCAATCAACAATGAACAGTCACTCAGCAGTCAGCACTCACTTCCAGCTTCGCAGAGCACCCCCCCGCCGCCCCCACCCCAAATCTCCTTTTGGTTCCAACTGTTTCTCCACTTGGAAACAACAGTAAACATGGATAGTGGGGCCATGGCTTGTGTTTCTGATGTCCCTGATGGATGTCCTGGGAGTGGCTCACTTTCACAACTCAGTTCCAATGCTGATTTCAAGGGTGTGGCTGGTGAGCACATCATGACTGGGAAGTTGTCAGGGTAGGCCATAAATAGGTGGGGAAAGCCACCTGTGACTAGTTAGCTTGGGGTATTAGATGTCTTCCTCCCATGCTAGACTGGCCACCCCAAGTACAAGAGCGGCTGAGGCTGGGGCAGGAACAGGACACTGTGGGATGCCTGGAGGACTGCAGGGCTGGCTTGCCCTGGGATGCTATGCCAGGACAATTATACAGACACAATTCATAATGGCCTAGGAGAAAGTACTAGCATATCTTATTCCTCACCTACACTGCCTCTTTTCCACTCCTCTGGTCCCTGACCAAACTTCCCCAACTTCATAAAGATCATTGCCAAGGAACCCGAGATCTCCTCTGCCCATTCCTGCAGTGTCCTGAGATTAAATTGATCTGGCCCTGCTGGCTTGATCAGACACAACAAAAGCTCTCTGACAGCCTATTTTTTCTTTATCTCCTCCCTCAGCTTGTTCCCTTCCTTCTCCACATAATCCCTGTTAGTTCTCTGGCAGCTTAAATTTTTGGGAGAAGATTGAGCCAAGGGCCACAGTTGCTCCTTAAGAGAGGATACAAGTATGCTAGCTTGCCCACTGGGAAGGAGCCTATGAGAGTTTTCTCTTTTTCTACCACTGGTTTTTTTGTGGGAAACAGACATCCATTGTTCCAAAGGAGAAAGCTTCCTTAAGGGTCTGATACCCGACCACTGTGACCTCCTGTTATTTGAGATCAATACCCCTTGTCCCATGCAGTTTATTGCCAGTACTCCCCAACCACCAAATTTGGATCCTTGGGGAATCCCATTGTCCAGGACACACAGACTCCAGCAATCCGCATAGCAAAAGCAAGAGCAACCAGATACCTCCGCTCTACCAGCTGAGCTACCAAAGGGAAAACATCCACCCCCTCTTGCAGCTTCAGGTAACACATCCCAAAAGCACAAGGCTGACCCACCAGGGACCCAGCACTCCTGCCACGATCACCGTCCCCTCCCGCTCGGCCCTCTGCTCCCTGCCCTGCCTCCCGGCGAGCCCTGGGCTCTTTGGCACTCGCACCTGCCAGCCTTGCGCTGCTCTCGGCCAACTACCACCCGCCACATGCACCAGCCCCAGGAAGGCCAGGTGCAGGGCCCGCCAGGTCACACATCCCACTGGGCGGCCCACCCTGTGCCAGAAATGCCACCGTTGGTGCCCCTCTCCAGAGACCTGTCTCAGCCAGCCTGGGAGGCTGGCGTTTCATTCCTCAGGGTGGGGATCTCCCACCTGGTCTACATGACAAAAGCCTGGCGCCTGGGAGGCGGATGCTCTAGTCACCTGGGCAGGGGGGAAAGACCCGGCCCTGCGTGGGCCCAGGTAGCCAGGGATGCGGGGGAGATTGGTCGGCTTGTGGCCAGTATTGGCAGCTTCGATTGGACCGGGCTGCTGAGGTCAGAGAGGTTATTTAAGGGCTCGGTCCAAGAAGAAGGGGCAGTCAGCCATTAGCCATTAGCCATGCGGTCATCCAGGTGAACCTGAGCCTGGCTCTCTCCTCATCACCGCATGCTCCAAGAGTGCACTGCCTTCAGAGGATACACCAACTACCTCTGGACGATGCGAGCGAGTAAGCTACTAAAGATCCGATTAGATATTTAGTTTCAGTAACTCAGATGCGTGTTTAAACGGCTACCTCAGCCACCCTGGTTTGCTCTATGGATTCCTTTGATATTCCTGTAAGATTTCTATGATACTGCTCTACCTTTTACCCTGTTTTCACCCTACCCCCTGTAATCAATAAAGTTCTCCTTTGTGACTGGTGTGGGAAACTTATTGAGGGGTGGGTCTAAATTATGCCAAGGAGGCCCCTTAGGTCTGTGAACTAAGGGAGGCTTTCCTGATAAGCCCCTGACTTGGGAAAGTGCCCCAAGTGCTTGTATTGGGTCTAGGACCCATCGGACGATCAGGCCTGTGTTTTCCAAGGTGCGCAGAGCCAGAAGTGAGTCCAGAGCCTTGGATGGTGGCAGTGGGACCCCAGGCTAGCGGGTGTGCTCCAGGGAAGGGGTCGGCCGGACGGAGGCACCCCAGGGAGGCACTCGGAGCCTGGAAGGTGGTCGGGCGCGGGGAGGTGGGGGGCTCAACGCAGGAGCGCCCCCTACTGGCCCGCCACACGTGGTGGCAGTGGTGGGATCCGAATACCCTGCTGTATTTGAGGCATAATTTGGGAAAGGAATAGAGTCACTGAAATCCCTTGAGCAAACAATTTCTAATTTGACATCGGGTCGACTGGATAGTGTAGAGAGTCAGGATGGAAGACGAGTATGTCCAGATGACTGTGCCCGAACTGAAGGAACTGGCAAAAGAGAGAGGCCTTCATGCAACAGGAAGGCTAAAGAAGGATGAGCTGGTTAAACTCTTGTGCACCAGCGAGTCAGAACCAGCGTCAGCTTCATGCTTGTCAACTCCTGGGCCTGACCCAGGACCACACTCCCGCTCGCCAAGCCCAGAGGCTGCCGGGAGATCACTCTCTGAGAGCGAGCAACAGAGACTCCATGAGAGAGAGATGAGAAGGATGGAGCTGGAGGCCCAGCGTGAAAGGGAACAGCAGGAAGAAAAGAAGGAACAACGATGGCTGGAGGAGAAAAGGATGGAGCTGGAGGCCCAGCACAAGAAGGAGCAGCTAGAATTGAAAAGGCTGGAGCTCGAGGCCCAGCGTGAGAGGGAACAGTGGGAAGAGAGGAGGATGGAGAGGGAAGCCCAGTTGGAGGCACAAAAGATAGAGCACGAGCAGAAAAAGCTCGATGCTCAGCTCCGTCTGCAGACCATTGGGGGAAACGCGAACCCTCCGCAAGCGTCCGGGGAACAGCCCAAACTGGACATCTCCACCTTCGCTCGCTACCGAGAGGGAGACGATCCTGCGGTGTTCCTAAGCAACTTCGAAAGACAAGCCCAGCGGTGCAAGGTGCCGGAGGAAAAGATCATGATGTACCTGTCTGCTCTGGTAGAAGGTGACATGGCGGTGATCCTGAACAGCCTGCCCTCAGACGCAGCTGATGACTATAATGCCTTCAAAGCTGCTGTGTCCAAACGGTTCAAGTTAGGACCGGATTATTTTCGGAAAAAATTCCGGAATACGCGCCCACAACCCGAAAAGTCATTGAATGATTATGTGGTCATGTTGTACGACACGTGCAGTAAATGGTTAGCTGAAGCCAAGGTTGACAATTTAGATAAGGCAAGCCATCTCCTGGTGCTGGAACAATTCTATTTTTGGTGTCCGAGAGAGATTAAGACCCTGGTCAGGGATAGGGACCCCAAAGATGGTTACGAGGCCGCAGACATTGCAGACCGACTGTTGCTAAACCGGGAGAAGCCTCCCTACTCTGGGAAGGAGCAAAAAGGGTTCCAAAGAGGGGGGAAGGGAGGGCCAGGTCAAAAAGGGGAAAGAGGGCCACCTCCTGCCGAGCGCAAGGCGGCCCCAGATTCGGACAGACCACCCAATTCGGAAAAGAGGGGGTGCTATAACTGCGGGGAGCAGGGCCACATCAAGCCCAACTGCCCAAAGCTAAGCACTAGACCCAGGCCCGTCAGGCGTGCAACAGCCATGAGCAGCGAGGGGGAGGGCCAGAGCCCCTCTGAGGAGAGTGTCTGTTGCTACAGGATCACAAACTCAGAGGAGGTGATGGCCCCCCACCGGACCATGATCAGAGTGAAGGGGAGGACCCTTGTGGGGGAACTGGACACGGGGACCAGTGTGACACTGATTAGTTCCAACCTAGTCTCACCTGCAGACATAATCCCGGGGAAGACCCTCACTATTCACGGAGTGGGGTCCGCACCCCAGAAGGTACCGGTATTCTGTGCCCCCGTCGTGTGGAACGACTGTGCAACGTACCTGGAAATGGGGGTACTGGAAGGGGCTCCGGCCCCCATCCTGGTGGGACGGGATCTTATAGAGCAGGAAGCCCAGCTCCGGAGGTGGGAACAGATCCAAGAGCCAAAGCCCCGCACCGTTCATGCGGTGACTCGCCTACAGAGCAGGAAGGCTAAAGAAGTGGGGTTAGGAAATCCCCGGGAGAAAGTCACACCATTGGCCGCAGGGGAAGGGACCCCTGCAGACGGCGATTGCACCCTGGTCCCAGAGGTAACCGGTAACCCCGAGGGTGGGTTAAGTGACAGTCCCGGGGAGGCGTGCATTCCGTCAGTGGCAGAGGGAGGTGACACTAGCAGGGAGGAGACCCAGGAAGTCCCTGTGGGTGAGTGTGCACTCCCTGCTGATTGCTTAGTTGGGCAAGAGGAGTTCAAGCGGGAGGTTCGGGAGGACCCCAGCTTGGAGGGACTCCGGCAGATGGCTCAGGAGCAAGAGACGGAGTTCACTCCGGACAAGAGGGAACAGGTGGTCTGGGATAAGGGGCTTCTCTATCGGTTGTGGGTGCCGAAGAACCATGCCGAGACCAGGGAGCCCCAGCGCCAGCTCATTGTACCACGGAAATACAGACAGCAATTGCTTGCCCTGGCTCATGATCTACCGTGTGCTGGTCACATGGGCAGGGAACGGACACGCCAGCGGTTGCAGGTGAACTTTTTTTGGCCCAGAATTGCCCAGAATGTGACGGACTATTGCAAATCTTGCGAGACATGCCAGCGGACGGGCAAAAGCGGGGACAAGAGAAGGGCTCCCCTGCAGCCCCTCCCGATCATAGACCAACCCTTCCACAGGGTGGCAGTGGACATTGTGGGACCGCTGAAGCATAGGACTCGTAGAGGAAAGAAATACATACTGACTCTGGTGGATTACGCAACGCGGTACCCGGAGGCAGTTGCCTTGACCTCCATCGAGGCACCCGTGGTTGCTGACGCCCTCATTAAAGTCTTCTGCCAGCTGGGTTTTCCCTCCGAGATCCTGACGGACCGGGGTGGGAACTTCATGGCGGAGGTGATGGAGTGCCTGTGGGACTTCTGTGGGGTGCAACACCTTAAGACCACAGCCTACCACCCTCAGACAAATGGGCTGGTGGAAAGGTTCAACGGGACCTTGAAAGGGATGCTCAAGGCCTATGTGGACTCCAACCCCAATGACTGGGATGAGAAACTACCGCACCTGCTCTTTGCCTACCGGGAGGTGCCCCAGGAGTCCACTGGGTTCTCGCCCTTCGAGCTGATGTTCGGGAGGCGAGTGCGAGGTCCTCTCGATTTGGTGAGAGAGGAGTGGGAAGGGAAGATCGCTTCCACAAAGACCTCCGTGGTGGAGTATGTGCTTGACTTTCGTCAAAAACTGACTGACATGATGAAGGTGGCACGGGACTCCCTGGGACAAGCCCAGGAGAAGCAAAGGTCCTGGTATGATGAGAAGGCCCGCTTACGTACCTTTGAGCGGGGTGAGAATGTGATGGTTTTCCTGCCACTAAAAACGGACAAGCTGCAAAGCTGCTTGGGAAGGTCCCCATGCTGTCCTGGACAGACTGGATGATGTGACCTATGTAGTGGGTATTAAGGGTAGGAAACCTAAGACAATTCACGTGAACATGCTTAAACCCTACTACGACAGAAAGGAGATGGTATTCTGGGTCCCCTCCGTTGAGGGAACTCCGGAGGACCCCGAGGAGCCGGTCATGTATGGAGACTGGGATGGCGAGGCAGGGATCGAGGAACTCCGCCTGCCGGACCATCTGCCCTCCCAGGACAAGGACCAGCTGCTCGCAGCACTCAAGGACTTTGAGACTCTGTTCTCTAACAAACCAGGTAGAACGGACCTGGCGGTACACTCGATAGAGACGGGCAGCCATCGCCCTATATACTCCCGACATTACCCAGTCAATGAGAAGGTGAGGCAAGAAATAAAACGGGAGATCGCAGAGATGGAGGAGTTGGGGGTAATCCGGCCTTCGACGAGTCCCTGGGCCAGTCCGGTGGTGCTCGTCCGGAAGCAGGACGGGACCATCCGGTTCTGTGTGGACTACCGGAAGCTGAATGCCATCACCACCCCTGATGCGTACCCTATGCCCAGGATGGACACGTTGCTGGATCGCCTGGGCCCAGCCCAGGTGATCTCAACTCTCGATCTGTCCAAAGGATTTTGGCAGATGGCCCTGGACCCGGATGCCATAGCCAAGTCTGCCTTTACCACACCTACGGGGCTATACGAGTTCACAGTTTTACCTTTCGGTTTGCGCAACTCACCCGCCTCTTTCCAGAGACTGATCAATAATCTGCTGCAAGGATGTGAGCAGTTTGCCATGGCTTACATCGATGACATCGCCATCTTCAGTCCGGATTTCGAGTCACACCTGACTCACCTGACCACCGTGCTAGGTAAGATCAAGCAAGCTGGTCTTACGGTGAAAGTCAAGAAGTGCCAGTGGGCACTATCAGAGGTGGTGTACTTGGGTCATCGTGTGGGTGGAGGTCAGATTGCTCCCTTGTGGGACAAGATCGAGGCCATCAAAGACTGGCCACCTCCACAGACCAAGAAGCAAGTCAGAGCCTTCCTTGGCCTGGCAGGTTACTACCGAAGATTTGTCCCAGGGTTTGGAGCAACCACAGCCCCGCTGCACGAGCTGACCAAGAAGGGCAGCCCAGACCCGGTGGTCTGGAAGCAGGGGAGCCAGGAAGCGTTTGACACCCTCAAGGCGGCCCTGGTCAAACAACCGATCCTGAAGGCACCGCTCCAGGATAAACCCTTCTACGTGGCAACGGATGCCTCTGACGTAGGACTGGGAGCTGTGCTCTTACAGGAGCACCAGGAGACACGGCACCCCGTGGCGTACCTCAGCCGGAAGCTAATCCCTCGGGAGCGGAACCTGTCCTCCATCGAGAAGGAGTGCTTGGCCGTCGTCTGGGCCCTGAACAAGCTGAAGCCCTACTTGTGGGGACAACAGTTCACCGTCCTGTCGGACCATGCCCCACTGCAGTGGCTGCAGACCATGCACAACACCAATGCCAAGCTGCAACATTGGTCTTGGCAGCTGCAGGAATTTAATTTTACGGTCCAACACATAAAAGGAAGCCAGAACGTGATAGCGGATGCCTTGTCACGAAAGGACTCTGGGTAGTGGGTCCTTGGGACTCGGGACTAGTGAGGAGATCACTAGTGTAAGACTGCCATCAAGTTTTATGGTTTCTATCTGTTATTGTCTTAACTTGTTCCATGTTCCAGGTTTTTCCCTTTTCCTTCTTCTGGCATCCTGTGGGAACTCCCTGACCCGACACGCCCGGACCCACGGCCCTGTGAGGCCCCGTGTCCGCGCTTGTAAAGGAGAGGGGAGAAGTGTGGCAGAAATGCCACCGTTGGTGCCCCTCTCCAGAGACCTGTCTCAGCCAGCCTGGGAGGCTGGCGTTTCATTCCTCAGGCTGGGGATCTCCCACCTGGTCTACATGACAAAAGCCTGGCGCCTGGGAGGCGGATGCTCTAGTCACCTGGGCAGGGGGGAAAGACCCGGCCCTGCGTGGGCCCAGGTAGCCAGGGATGCGGGGGAGATTGGTCGGCTTGTGGCCAGTATTGGCAGCTTCGATTGGACCGGGCTGCTGAGGTCAGAGAGGTTATTTAAGGGCTCGGTCCAAGAAGAAGGGGCAGTCAGCCATTAGCCATTAGCCATGCGGTCATCCAGGTGAACCTGAGCCTGGCTCTCTCCTCATCACCGCATGCTCCAAGAGTGCACTGCCTTCAGAGGATACACCAACTACCTCTGGACGATGCGAGTGAGTAAGCTACTAAAGATCCGATTAGATATTTAGTTTCAGTAACTCAGATGCGTGTTTAAACGGCTACCTCAGCCACCCTGGTTTGCTCTATGGATTCCTTTGATATTCCTGTAAGATTTCTATGATACTGCTCTACCTTTTACCCTGTTTTCACCCTACCCCCTGTAATCAATAAAGTTCTCCTTTGTGACCGGTGTGGGAAACTTATTGAGGGGTGGGTCTAAATTATGCCAAGGAGGCCCCTTAGGTCTGTGAACTAAGGGAGGCTTCCTAATAAGCCCCTGACTTGGGAAAGTGCCCCAAGTGCTTGTATTGGGTCTAGGACCCATCGGACGATCAGGCCTGTGTTTTCCAAGGTGCGCAGAGCCAGAAGTGAGTCCAGAGCCTTGGATGGTGGCAGCGGGACCCCAGGCTAGCGGGTGTGCTCCAGGGAAGGGGTCGGCCGGATGGAGGCACCCCAGGGAGGCACTCGGAGCCTGGAAGGTGGTCGGGCGCGGGGAGGTGGGCGGCTCAACGCAGGAGCGCCCCCTACTGGCCCGCCACACACCCCACCCCAACCCAGGGCTGCGCCTGGGCCTCCTGCCTCTCGCCTTACACGCCCTACTCAGCTTTCCCCGCAGGCCCCACTCACCGCCAAGACCACATGCCTGTCCCTCTGGGTCAGGCCTCCACAGTTTCCACATGTCTTGCCTTCGACAGCCTGCCTGACACCAGCCCGGCTCCAGAGACGCCTGTCTGAAAAAGGAGACGCACCAGCTGCCGCGTCCCACGGCCTGAGCGCGCAGGGAACGCGCTCGCTGCTCACCCCAACGGGTCTCGCCCGCAGCCGACCTGGGCAGGGTTTTGCTCGGCTTAGCTGTCTAGGCTTGGCCTCGCCTGCCTGGCACGGCTGCATTGCCTCCAGCCCTGGCCACACAAGGCCAGCCAGTGCCCTGCCAAAGGAGGCCACAGCTGCTGGCCATCAAGCCCAGCCCCTGCCACGTAGCCGGCCTGGAGTCTGGCAGCCGCAGGCTCCCCAGGCCGTGTGGAGGGCCAGTAGGGGGCGCTCCTGCCTTGAGCCGCCCTCCTCACTGCGCCTGACCACCTTCCAGGCTCCGAGTGCCTCCCTGGGGTGCCTCACGTCCGGCTGACCCCTTCTCTGGAGCACACCCGCTAGCCTGGGCTTCCCGCTGCCACCACCCACCCAAGGCTCTGGACTCAATTCTGGCTCTGCGCACCTTGGAAAACACAGGACTGACCGATCACTTGGGACTACACCAAATACAGGCACTTGGGGCACTTTCCCAAGTCAGGGCCTTAATAGGAAAGTGTCCCTTAGTCCACAGACCTAAGGGGCCACCTCGGCATAACTTAGACCCAGCCCTCAATAATTCTCCCACACCGGTCACAAAGGAGAACGTTATTGATTACAGGGGGTAGGGTGAAAACAGGGTAAAAGGTAGAGCAGTATCCTGGAAATATCACAGGGATCAATCCCATAGAGCAAACCAGCACGGCTGAGGTAGCCTTTTGATGACGCATCTGAGTCACTGTAAGCTACATACCTAGTTGGATCTCGAGTAGTTTACTCACCCGCATCATCCAGAGCTGGTTGGAGTTTTGATCTGGAGGCAGGTCACTCTTTGAGCATGCGGCTATGAGGAGAAAGCCAGTTTCAGATGGTGAAGCTCCTCTGCCAGTTTCAGATGCATCTCGATGACCGCATGGCTAATGGCTGCCTTCTTCCTGGACTGGGCCTTTAAATAACCTTTCTGACCTCAGCAGCACGGTCCAATCGAAGCTGCCAGTGCTGGCCACTAGCCAACCAATTTACAAAGCATCACGGGTCACCTGGGCCCCTGAAGGGGCTTTTCCCTCCCCCTCCCCACCGACCAGAGAATCCTCTTCGGAGGCACCAGGCTTTTGTGATCCCCCGCCCTGAGGAATTCAACACCAGCCTCTCACGCTGGCAGAGACAGATTTCTGGAGAGGGACACAGACGGTGGCAATTGTGCCACAGGCCTTGCCACTTCTTGGCTCCCCTTGTCAAGCTCGGGCACTGGCCAAGCAGCCGCAGGTCCCGGAGCCAGGCAAGAGGCCCAGGCACCTGCAGCCCAGAGCCCCAAGACCAGCCTTCCACCTTGGGCTCAGGGCCTGGGGAGGAAGGCCCAGCCAGAGCCACCAGTGCCCTGCTGCCAGCTGGAGTAGCTCAGCTGGGAGAGCGTTAGACTGAAGATCTAAAGGTCCCTGAATCAATCCCGGGCTTCGGCAGCCCTCGGGTCTTCCTTTGGCTGCTGCTGGCTACCCAAGCCTGCTCCCCCTTTGCTTCCTGGCCACCCGTGGGCCAGCCTCACCCCTGCTGCCTAATCCCCTTGCGCTCGCAGAGAGGAAGACTTTTTCGCAGGGGCAGCGCCTCCCAGGCAGGCAGTAGGTCCTTTTGGTGTACCCTTGCACAACTCAGCAGCGCTAACCTTCCACACAAGCTGCCCCTGCCACCCCCAGGTGCAGAGCTTTCCTATGCAAGCCCCAAAAGGGAAGCATTCCTTCGAGCCGGACTCGAATCAGCCACCTAAGGATGTCTTGCCCAACGCTCTACAGTCCTCTGCTCTACCAGCTGAGCTACCAAAAGTAAAACACCCCCTCACTCTTGCAGCATCAGGTAACACACGCCCAAAAGTACCTGGCTCACCCACCCAGGACCCAGCACTCCTGCCACCATCACCATCCCCTCCCTCTCGGCCCTCTGCTGCTTGCCCTGCCACCCGGCGAGCCCTGAGCTCTTTGGCACTCGCACCTGCCAGCCAGGCGCTGCTCTCGCCCAGCTAACACCCACCACATGCACCAGCCCCAGGAAGGCCAGGTGCAGGGCCTGCCAGGTCGCACATCCCACTGGGCGGCCCACCCCACCCCACCCGAACCCAGGGCTGCGGCTGGGCCGTCTACCTCTCCCCTTACGTTCCCCATTCGGCTTTCCCAGCAGGCCCCACTCACAGCCAAGACCACACGCCTGTCCCTCTGGGTCAGGCCTCCACAGTTTCCACATGCCTTGCCTTCGACAGCCTGCCTGACACCAGCCAGGCTCCAGAGACGCCTGCCTGAAGAAGGAGACGCACCAGCTGCCGCGTCCCACGGCCTGAGCGTGCAGGGAATGCGCTCGCTGCCCACCCCAAACGGGTCTCGCCCGCAGTCGACCTGGGCAGGGTTTGGCTCGGCTTAGCCGTCTAGGCTTGGTCTCGCCTGCCTGGCACGGCTGCATTGCCTCCAGCCCTGGCCACACAAGGCCAGCCAGTGCCCTCCCAAAGGAGGCCACAGCTGCTGGCCATCAAGCCCAGCCCCTGCCATGTAGCCGGCCCGGAGCCTAGCAGCCGCAGGCTCCCCACGCCGTGCCACTTCTTGGGCCTCCCTTGTCAAGCACGGGCACTGGCCAAGCAACCGCAGGTCCGGGAGCCAAGCAAAACGCCCAGAGCCCCAAGCCCTGCCTTCCACGTTGGGCTCAGGGCCTGGGGAGGAAGGCCCAGCCAGAGCCACCACTCCCCCTCTACCAGCTGGAGTAGCTCAGGTGGGAGAGCATTAGACTGAAGATCTAAAGGTCCCTGGATCTGTCCTGGGCTTCGGCAGCTCTCAGGTCTTCCTTTGGCTGTCGCTGCCTACTCCAGCCTGTCCCTTCTTTGCTTCCTGGCCACCCATGGGCCAACCTCACCCCTGCTGCCTAACCCACTTGTGCTCCCAGAGAGAGGTTCTTCTTGTCATGGGCAGCGCCTCCCAGGCAGGCAGTAGGCCCTTTTGGTGTGCCCTTGTGTGGTAAAAATATAGCATAATCTATACATCCTGCTTTTATAATTGTTTTTGCATATTATCACAATTGCTTTTGCTAAGGCATGTAGGCTAATGATAGATTTACGAGTAGCACTACACTTCTACAGACAGAGCCGGGAACAGAGGCAATATATAACTCCTTACGAGAGATAAGAGAAGAGGGACAACGAAGGATGCTGATGTGGAGAGACCAGACCCTGACCGAAGGATGACCGGGTGGGGGCTTAAGAACTGCCCCTGGGAGGGGATTTAAGATGTAAATAAGACATGTATGTAAACCGTCATAGAACATGTAACTGCTAGACATACGATGCAAGACATAATGCTCAGTCTGCCAATAATTGCATGATACGTTGAAATCTATTGTTTACCTTGGCTATAAAAAGAAGTTGCGAACACAATTTGTGGTCGGCTCTGATTTGAGTGGCTCAGCTCCTGGGTCGATCTGTTTGCAAACAATAAATGTGAAATTGGACCTAGCCTGTGTGTGACTCTCTCCTGGGGTGGATTGGACAAGCCTCCAGGGGCACGAAACTAGCCGTTTGTGCAATACTTTGATGATATGATGATCTGGATTACTCGCTGCACATGGAAGATAACTGTGAACATAATTCTTACTACCTTGCTCATGGTTGGCCATCATCCAGCTGCCTTGATATATGATACAGTCTTGTTAATTCCTGGGCATCCTCCTTCATGCGCTAATGCTATTAGTTCTGCCCTAACTATATCCGGGACTGCCAAACTGGTGTGTCTTCTCCTTTCATGGCAAGAACTAGACAACAGAGTTCTTGCCAAATACATCATTGTTCATGATTTCCCTGTTCTACCAGTTTGGCAATAGACAAATCTTGATCCTGTAAGCCAATCAGATTGATAGAATTGAGAACTCTTGGCATAATTTGGACACGGTAAATCTTCTCTGGTTTTGGCAGCTATCACTCAGATCTATTTTTGGCATCTTTCTTGGCAGCTTCATGGTCACAGTTATTAAAGGTTGACTTGTGCCACAGCTGTGTGCCTTTACTTTGCCACAGCAACAAGTCAACTCATCAAGCTGGGTAATGTCCATACATATTGCAACGTCTGCAGGTGTATTATCAGTTTGACATTTGATGTTCTGAGCTTTCTTCTTCTCTGTACCAGAACCCAGTCTATCATTGCATGTACTACCCAGTCACTGTCAGAGAAAATTGATGATGAGGAGTGTTCTCAATTGCACATACACCAGGTACAAGCTTGGCCACCTGAGCCGAGTGGGGAGTGGGACTTCTGCAAATAACTCAGTCCATTTCTCATGTCCGTATTCATAGACAGACGTGTAACCTGTGTATTGCTAACCACTCTCTCAATAAGTGGAGCCATCAGCGAACCAGGTGTCATCACCATCTGTTATTGCTTCATCATGTGGCTAGATCTGCAATCAGAGCAACTGGGTCCCAACTGGATTAATCAACAGTTACATTTAGAATTGGAGCAGGCTGGCATGGGCCATCTATCAGACCCTTGGTATACTCTGTTGGTTAGGTTCCCAGACAAAACAACCCACTTCTACAAAAGGGATATTGATTAACAATGGACAACCAACAAAGCAAGAAGGCAAGAGTGATGATAATAATAGCCAATTAATTAACAATAACAGGAACTACTTTCAAAGTCAGCTATCGTCTTCCTGGGTCCTTCAGCCATCACTCGCTGCTGTCTCCGTAGGAGAATGACAGGTTGCCCTCTCTCTTTCCCTATGGGAGACACAAACAAGCAAATCTCAATACAAGTAGGTCTTGCACGTACACAAGCACCCTGAGCTGGCCCCCAGCTCTCAGATACACTCAACATTATTACATTACACCGCCCTCCATCTCTTGGGTGTGACTGTTCGGTCAGTGGCTGACCATGAAAAAAACAATAAGGAACAGGTCCTTGATGGCAAAGACCCTGATCAACAGTTCCAGACTCTGTTGGCACCTGAAGAGGACTTCATTCAGCTTGGTCAAAGCAGTGCCTGGAAGTCCCCATAGCAATGCATTGGGTTGACCTGGTGTCTGGAATTCCTGCCACCCAGAGTTTCACTCCCGATCAAGTATGGAGGGTGCAGACACAGCACCCGCACAACCACCAGGGGCTTAAGCCTCCAAAAAGCGCCCCCCCCTCCCCCGGCTTTAGCCTCCATCTGTCACCACCACCCTGACACTTCCCCAGTTCCCCTTGCCCCCAGGTGGCTCGGGAGATACCTGTGGTCCATCCTGTTGAATGCCTTCTCCTGATCGAGGGAGAGCAGGCCGAACAACAGGCCCTCCCAACATGCCAGCTCCAGGAGATCCCACACCAGGTACAGGTTGTCGAAGATGGAGCGACCTTGCACCATGTACGTCTACTCCGGATGGATCACGTCTGCCAGCACGGACCCCAGGCACAGCGAGACAGCTTTCGCCACCACCTTATAGTCCATGCAGAGGAGGGACACAGGATACCAGTTCCTCAGGTCGCGGAGGTCCCCCTTCTTCAGCAGGAGAGTCAAAACCGCCTTCCTGCATGACAGGGGGAGCTCCCTGCAATCCTCGGCCTTGGCCCAGACCGCAGCAAGGTCTGGGTTGAGCACGTCCCAGAAGGCCCGGTAGTACTCTGTGGTGAGCCCGTCCTGCCCTGGCGCTTCACTACCAGGCATGAGACGGAGGGCAAGCGTGAGCTCGGCCAAGGGGAGGGGCCTCCAGCCAGTCACGGTCGCCCGCACCCAACTGCGGCAGTTCCTCCCAGAGTGCGCTGCAGGCTGCAGCCTCAGTCGGCTCCCGGGAAAACAGCCTTCCGTAGAAGGCCCTCACGCTATCTCACAGCTCTCCCGGGGCCGAGAGGGGGGTGCCACCATCCGCCAACAGGCAAGTGATGTACTTTTTGGCCTTCCTCTGCTTCTCCAGGCCATAGAAGTGGGAGCCGTGGTGCATCTCCCGCAGGAGGTGGACTCGTGCACAGACGAACGCACCGTGGGCGTGGTGGTCCTCCAGGGCTCTCGGCTCCTCCTGCCTCTCCCTGCACTCTCCGCAGAGGGACGGATTCCACGGGTCAGCGACCAGGTGCCTCTCCAGCTCCAACACTTCCCGCTCGAGCCGCTCTATGGCCGCCTCCCGCTCCCGCGTGTGCCCCCAGGTGTAGCTGCGGCAAAACAGCCAGATGCGCAACTTTCCCCCCCGTCCCACCATCCCTGAGCCAAGGGGAAAGACTGCCGCTGCCCGCGCCAGGCCAACCAGAACTCCCGGAAGGCTGCTCCGAAGCTCGGGTCCTCCAGTAGGCTGTTGTTAAAGTGCCAGTAGGCTGACCCCCACCGCCTGGGGCCAGACGCAACCCGGGCGCACACCAGATGGTGATCGCTGAAGGGGGCCGGCCTCACTCTGGAGGACACGGCTCGGGCATCTACGTGGGGCGAGATGTAAATCCAGTCCAACTGGAAATGGCTCGCCTGCTTCCCCCCCCCACCCGCACGTACGTGGGGGCTGGGGGGCCGTCGGGGTGACAGACTCGCCAGGCGTCTACCAGGGAGTGCTCCTCTAGGATCCCCCTGAGGGCGTCCGCGGCGGCCCGGCACCATTGCCTACGCGAGCGGTCCTGTTCCTCAAGGGTGACGTTGAAGTCCCCACCTAAGACCAGGCTCTCACGAGGGCTCAAGGTGCCCATGTAGTCAGTCACCTGGAGGAAAAAATCCGCCGCGTCCGGGTCCAGGACGGGGCCGTACACATTCACAAAGTTCACTACCGTCCCTGCCACTTGGGCCCAGACGTGGAGCAAGTGGCCTGGCACCGCCTCAACGTCCTCCAAGATCTCCGGCCGCAGGCTCGGGGAGAACAGGGTGGCCACCCCGCACGAGATGGCCGACAGGTGACTGAAGAAGACCCTGTCTCCCCACTCCAGCCGCCAGGTGGCAGCGTCGGCCGGAGTTGTCTGGGTCTCCTGGAGGAACACCACCGAGTAGCCCCCTTCCCAAAGGAAGGAGAACACCTGGCTCCTCTGGAGACCCTGCCTGCAGCCACGGACGTTGAGGGTCGCGATGTTAAGCAACGTCATGGCTGGCAGGAGGGGGCTCCAATGACTCGGCCGGGGGCTCGCGCAGGGCAATGCCCAGCTGGTACCCAGCCCCCCACCCGTACACAGTCAGGCGTCATACATGGACCGGGCCCGGTTGTACGCCCGGGAGTTGCACCTGTTCAGCCCCTTACCCTCCTTTACTAGTGCCCTCGTGGCCTCGAGGATGCTGCCAAAGTCGCCCCAGCAGTCCAGGGCCAGCTGCACCCGAGCCGGAACACGCCGGGTGCTTTCCTGCTCCAGGAAGGCTATCAGCTCGTCCCTGGGGACCGCCGGGGCTGGGGGGGTTGCAGGCTCAACGCTGCCTGCTGACCCCCCCGCATCCTCAGCCTGGTCAGGTCCAGTGGGGCCTGGCTGGCTGGCTGGCTTGTTGCACCTCTGCAGATGGTCTGGCAGAGGCTTCCTCGGCCTCCATCTGGACCTCTCGGCCCACTTGGGCCTCCACCTCGGGGCGAGGGAGATCTGCAGCCCCTTCACAGGGGAGCTTGGGAGGGGGGAAGCTTGGCCCTTGCCCTTCCTCCCCACTAGGTGCCACGGGGCGGGGGCAGAGGGGGCCTCCCCCTCGGGACCCGTGCCGGAGCTCACCAGGATGAACCCCAGGGTCCCTTCGCTGAGGGAGGCTGATGTTGGGGAGGGCCCTAAATCGGTGGTGGCAGGCTCAGGGGGCTCCTCTAGCATGGGCTCCTCCGCTGGTTCTGGTTCTGGGGCCTCCTCCGCCGGGATGACGCGAACTTTCTCTGGAGCGGGGGGGGTCCACCGGAGCAGCTCTGCTGGCTGGTGGGGGCTCTCGTGGATCAGCCCCCTCCTCGGAGATGTCTGGGGGGGACCCTTCTCTAGGGAGTGGTCGAGCTGCTCCAGGGCCTTTCTTTTCTGTGCCCACCCCGATGGGGGGGGGCTCCACCCGCTCACCCAGCGGGTGATCCACAGCACGGCCAGCAGGGCTGCCCGAGGTGGAGGCTTGGGCAGGGGTTGGGCCTGGGGCTAGGGCCGGGGCTGAGCCCGGCTCTGGGCCTACCTGCCCCTCCCCATCTCCTGGTCCCTCCCCCCCGGTGACTGTGGCCATGGCTGTGGGGGGCTCTGCTGCTGGGGGGCTGCTGCTAGGGCTGGGGGTGCTGGTGACAGGGGCACCCCCTCCACTGGTGGGGGCCCGCGGTGCCTGCCGCGCTTGCCCATGGGGCACTCCTGGTGGAGGTGCCCTACCCCGCAGCATTTGTAGCACCGCAGGTCCACCAGCGTGAAGAAAACACGGTGTGGGACCCCCGCAAAGATAACCTGCAGGGACCCCTCCACCCCCAGCTGCGCCCCTGCCACCGGCTGAATCTTCACCTGCCGATGGAAGGAGCACACATGCCGGAGGCTGGGGTCCTGGCACCCCAAGGGCAGAGGGACCACTGGGGAGATGACTTTCCCCAGCGAGGAGAGATGGGGCAGGAGGGCCCAGTTTGGGAGGTACGGGGGCACCGAGCTGAGGATCACCTGGGTCCCTGGCACTTCTAGGGGCTCGACAGGGACATACTCCCCATCCACCACGAGCCCCCTCTCCACCGCCTTCTGGGCGGCAGCCTCCGTGGCAAGGAAGAACACTCCCTTGCCATGGAGCCTGGAGGCTGCCACAATTTTCGGGGCCCCCACTACCCGAGCTAGAGCCCTCACATATGGCACAAACACAGCCCCTTCCCGCTCGGGTAGCCAGCATCTCACCCCATTTTTGTGGGTGAGTGCTGGAAAGGGGGCCCCCCCCGCCTGGGATGGAAGATGCCGAGGCGGTGGAGGTGCTGGCATCTGGCCCCAGGCCCGGCCCTGCTGCACGGCCAGTGGCTGCCTCTGCATAGCTACAAGCCCCACCCCTTCTCTCGGGGGGGGGCGCTCCTGCGGGGCCAGGACTAGGACCAGGACTCACGCCAGGGCCTGCCTCAGCAGGGGGTGGGCTGCCTCTTGGGGCGGGACCCTCACCTTTTCCCACCCCCTTTCACGGAGGAGACCCCTGAGGAGCCCTTGCCTTTCCCCTTCCCCTTGCCCCCACCCTCTGCTCTAGGGCTGGGGCCAGGGGCAGTGCCAGTGGCAGTGCCAGTTCGGGCCTCCTCACCCCCAGCTTGGCTGGTGCTCGCCGGGGGCTGCCCACTCACTGCCTCGGCCCCTCTCTCGGGGCCAAGAACTTCACCTTGAATTTCAACAACTTCTCCTTGTTTGGGGGGGAGGCACCTCCTCCATGCTGCACTGTGCAGGGGATGACCACAGGGGCAGGACGGCCGGGACACAGGGTCACACAAGGGAAAGGCACGCACGCTGCTGGCCTACTCGGCCGAAACAAAACACCGGGAGCGGGGAGTGGACCATAGGACACACACAATAGGGAGACACCCGGCAGGGGGGCAGGGGAGGGGACGAAAGGCAGCCCAGCCGCCAAGCACTAGCCAAACCGTAGGGAAACAATAGGAAAGCAATAGGAAAACAATAGGAAAACCATCAAAAACAGCCTACTGGCGGCCCCACAAAACTTCAAAACTACACCCCGGAGGCGGGGTGCTCGTGTACCTCCGGGCTGGCTGCACAGTCCTTACTCCATGTCACAGCGGGGTGCTCCTGGGTTGCTCCGAAAACAAAAACCAAACAATACAACAGTCTCCAGTTCACTGGAGAGGGGAGGGGAGCAGGTGTGCAGGGTCTGTGCTTGGGTGCGCTGGGGTACTCAGAACACCTCCACCAGTGCTGGGGTACGCTGGGGTGTGCTGGGGTCTGGGGACAGCAACTACAGTCAAAACAAACAAACAAACAAACAAAGCAGCAGCAGCAACAGCAGGAGCAGCTACAGCCCCCCCCCCAACCCCCAAAGGCAAGGCCAAGGTGTGGGGGCACCAGCAGCAAGCTGGCAGTGGCACTGGCAAGTGCAGCCAAGCAGCAAGCCCTGGCGGCAGCAGCAGCACCACCCCCACCACCATAGCCCACCAGCTGGCAGCTTGGGAACTGGCAGCACAGCCTCTTTTTAGCCTGGCTCGGGGTGGAGAGGGCGGGACCTAGGCTTGATTGGCTAACTGAGTGAATGAATGGGACTCACCTGGAAACAGCCTCCTGGCCAGGACCAGGTTGCCATGGTGCCTGGAAGTCCCCATAGGAATACATGGGGTTGACATTGTGTCCAGAAGGGGACCGATCTGGCGGGCCAGACTGGGTGACAGCTCCAGGAGCCCGGCCACAATTCCAGCTTTGGCCCGATGAAGTGCTCCGGGCCTGGGGCCAGGCAGGCCAGGGTGCTTCCTCAGGAGTGGCAGGGTTCTCCTGCCGGAGAGCGGGGTTGACCCGGTGTCTGGTGTGGGACTTACAAAAATTTGGCCCAGCCCGCTCTGCTGTGTTGCAAGCGGTTAACATGGGCCCCCAGCATGGCCCAGAAGTCCAGAAGGGGTCGCTGTGAGCATGTTGCCTGACCGTTAGATCCAGGCGGGTTGACACTTTTGGTGGCTCCCCCCGGTGGCGGGGCTGGGTGCCACATTCACAAAACTTTGAGGAAACATCCGCAGAGATTTTCAGGGACACGTTTTTCAGGACCCTAAATGCCCATCTTTGGTTGCAGAAGGGCAGTGAGAGAAACCTCCGGGGCAGAACTGTGCTGCACCCAAGGACCAAACCCGAGTTGTGTGGCCCGCTGCCGAGAGGGGGATAGCAGACACTTTGGTGTGTGAGCTCCCAGTCATAGTTCGGTTGTGATGCCTGGCTTGAACCCCCCGGGCCATGGCTCCTGTGGGCCCAGGCCATGCCCTGGGCGCCGCTCCCGCGCTCCTTTCTCTGATCAATGTGGCAAACCCTCTTTGGGGGAGGGCTGTTTGCGGGCCGGCGGTCCCCCCACAGGTGTTCAGGCAAGGTGGTTACTTCCACCCCCCCTTCTCTTTTCCTATACGGATCCATATGGCAACTGCGGTCACGTTGGGGAGGGCCCTTAGAGGGCTGGCTGTCCCCCCGACAGTGTTCAGGCAAAGCGGCTACCTCCCCTACCCGCGTGACCCTCCTCCATTGGAGATGAGGCTCTTCGTCCTGCCCCGCAGAGAGGAGGT